>NC_084975.1:30221174-30401174 GCF_963691925.1 Scomber scombrus | reverse complement strand
CATTCATTCCGTGCCCAAGAGAGGTATTACAGTTACAGGTCGAAGCAAGCTAGAAAAGCAATTAGTGGTGAATATATATATACACTACAGTACCAGTGAAACCTCATCTCACAGTCACATCTTTTTTTTTTCATTTTATGCGCATGTGTGTGTGCTTTTAGGTACACCCGGGAGGCAGGGGTGCGCTCCCTCGAGAGGAAAATCGGGGCGATATGCCGAGCCGTGGCGGTGAAGGTCGCCGAAGGTCACAGAGTCACCAAGTCAGAGGCTGCGACCCCCGAGGGAGCAGCACTGCAGGGAGGTGAGGACCTGAGTTGACCAGTCAGGAGGCTGGAAGTTTAAATCAACACATCATCTGTTCTCTACATTATTCTCCTTCTGAGTCTTCGCCTTTTAATATGAAGAGGTTCATTAAGAAGCTGTTAATAGGAATCAAATGATGCCTAAAATTCTACTTTTATGAGATAATTGATAAAACACTCTTCCTGTAAGTGTGTCACTCTATTTAAGGTGGAATCAGAGTTATCATAAGTCTTATTATCCACTCAGCTATACAAGAGAGTGTTGACATATGCATCATCATCATACACTAAATTACAGTAACCTGCTGGCTGTGCATTATTCAAAGATTGTACGGCTGTATTCCCACACACACACACACACACACACACACACACACACACACACACACACACACACACACACACACACACACACACACACACACACACACACACACACACACACACACACACACACACACACACACACACACACACTCTTTTGAAGATCTGAAGATCATGACTGAGCTGAAATAAATCACAAGCCTGTGCCAGACAAAGGCTCCATAATAGCACAGCAGAAAATGCCAACCCCCCCCCCATAGTATCCATGGCTACACTAAAACAGAAATGTATCCATGGTAACCTCAACAAGTTCAGTGAGATCTCCATCCAGCCTCTAACCAGCACCCAGGATACGTTTGTCTCTACTTATAAGTAGATATAAGTAGAGACATAAGCACACACACACACACACATACAGTTAAGGAATTTTGTCAAATATATAAATTGTTGTACAGTAATAATAAGATAAGTATATTCAACTTCTAAAAGTGGAATGAACAGAGTCTGAGCCAAACACATTTAAAGCAATAAAGATAATTGAACAATTGGAAGGAATTGGCAAATATACTTTAACCTTATCAATACCATTTTGCCCAATTCATCCACACTATTGACAGTTAAGCTCTCAGAATACACGCAAAGCAACATTGTTGAAAAGTCAGCATTCTGCACGCATGTGTTTTCAGTTATGGTGGCCGATCAGACGTCTGCTCAGGTTAACGGTGGATGGAGCTGTGCTTTGAATCACCTGAGGTCACTAAACTCTGTGTACCAGTCTGTACTTTTTCACAGTAGGTGTTCTAACACGGGGAAAGTTCAGATGTAATGAACATGAACGATACACAACTGCCACAAGGTCACCGGGACAATTTCATGCACCAGAGTCGTCACTTACTTACACTTACACTTTTTCTCCCGCTGTGACCAATCAAAATATCAGAGATGTCAATCTCTGCAACACAGCGTGCGGTTCAGAGGAAAAGCTCTGATCAGGCACCATAAGTGAAAACACCTGCGCGGTCGTGGAGTTGCGGCAGTTCGCCACTAGATGGCACTAGTTTGAATTGGAACCAGCAGTCTTATGATGTATACTCCAGTCTTCACACCTGTCATTTTGAGCCCAAACTTGACTCTGACTCTGAAGTTGATTACTAGATTAGATTTAACATTTTTTTTAGAAGGATGAATTGAGTCAGACTCTGTTAGTGATATAAAGGAGAAAGACAAAATATCATCAGAGTAGTTTTGTGCTTGTTTGTCTGTATTTCCAAGTAAAAGATGTCACTGACATAAACATCAGTGTGTGTGTGTGTGTGTGTGTGTGTGTGTGTGTGTGTGTGTGTGTGTGTGTGTGTGTGTGTGTGTGTGTGTGTGTGTGTGTGTGTGTGTGTGTGTGTGTGTGTGTGTGTGTGTGTGTGTGAATGATGTGCGTTAAATGCATTTTCCTAACAGGACGGTGTGTGTTTGATGTCTGTGTTGCATTATGGGGCTGTTGTTTTAAAACAAAAAAAATTATATTTGTTTTAATGTTTTCAGATTTCGTTCTACTTTATTTGATGTTATTTTAATAAGTACTATTATCATTCATTCTAAGTTTATACATTTTTATCATTCTTATTTTCTTGCATGCATTGGTCTCTTTTCTTTGTTTTTGTTCCATCACCTTTTCTTTCTTATAATCAGCATGTAAACTTTAAAGCACTTTGAACTACATTAACCTGTATGAAAAGTGCTTTATAAATAAAGTTGGATTGATTGATGACAGTGTGTTTGCAGCTCTACATCATCAACTCTTCTTTCCTTCTGAGGCCTCGTTAACTCTTATCTGATTATTCCTCGCTCCCTGAAGTCACCTCAGTGTAGAAAAATAATGTAAATGAGACATATTCTTCCTCTTTTAGTCGTGTATTTGGTTACCTAACACTTCCAGCGGGACCACACACACTCACAACGTGAAGGAAATGTGTGTTTAAAGCTTTTAGCAGATGTTTTGCTTGCATGATGAATTACCTTTTAAGACCAACATCTAACAGAAAGTCTCTAAAGGGATATGTGTGTTATGTGTTTTTTCCTCTCTGGAACATATTTAGCTCAGTTACTCTTCACCACAATCACACAGTGACATGAATCTTTCATTTTTCTTCCCTTTGTGTGTGTGTGTGTGTGTGTGTGTGTGTGTGTTCAGACAAGGCAGCTCCCCCAGAGATGCCCATAGTGATCGACCACATCGCCCTGAAAGACATCCTGGGACCTCCGCTGTTTGAGATGGAGGTAAGCAGGAGAAGGGAGGAGAGCTGGGTGGGGTGTAGACTGACCTGCATCTGCACATAATTAACAGTGTTCATGACCCACGTGATGAAAGAAAGACAACACATGTAGTCAGTTACAGAAAGCTGCATCTCTTCTTTTTATGCGACTTGTCAACATCGGTCTTCACGGCTCATGAATCTTTCAGCTCCACAACAGCTGCAGTTGATTATGTCAGCGTGGTTGAAAGCACAGTAGTGGGATGCAGCAGCCACTGGAGGTGTCATCATCATACAGTATGATGTGAAACATAACACAGTTTGTCTTCTGCACTGATTTTTACTTTCCCTTCCTGTCTCATTCATCTTTGTCTTTGTTTTCTTTTCTTGTTTTTTTCCCCTCCATCCTTTTCTTACTTTTATCTTCTTCTCCCCCCAACTTCTTTCTTCCTCCTTCACCTCCTACCATTTCTCCTCCCCTGTTCCCTCCCTTCCTCTCACCAAGGTCATGTTGGCCTCTTTTTTTTTTAACATTCCTGCATTTTTGAAGACTGATTACAGGCCGCTCCCTGCAGTCTGTCTTATCTCTTCATCGTTATATCAAATAGAGCTTTACAGATGTGTGTGTGTGTGTGTGTGTGTGTGTGTGTGTGTGTGTGTGTGTGTGTGTGTGTGTGTGTGTGTGTGTGTGTGTGTGTGTGTGTGTGTGTGTGTGTGTGTGTGTGTGTGTGTGTGTGTGTGTGTGTGGGAAGGTGTCGGAGCGCCTCACCCTGCCAGGTGTGGCTCTGGGTCTGGCCTGGACCCCCCTCGGTGGGGAGATCATGTTTGTGGAGGCGAGCCGGACGGAAGGAGAAGGTCAGCTCACTCTGACCGGTCAGCTGGGAGACGTCATGAAAGAATCCGCTCATCTGGCGATCAGCTGGCTCAGAGCTAACGCTAAAACCTACCAGCTTACTAACAGTGAGTACACACACTTACAGATCTATGTACTATATCAATTATATATGGCTTTACAGGTGTGCAGACAATATGCAGTAAGTACATGTGTGTGTGTGTGTGTGTGTGTTTGTGTGTTTGTGTGAACAGTGGTTGGGGGTTCAGATCCGTTAGAAGGGACAGACATCCACCTCCACTTCCCCGCCGGAGCTGTCACCAAGGATGGCCCCTCTGCCGGTGTTACCATAGTAACCTGCCTAGCCTCGCTGTTTAGCGGCCGGCTAGTCAGATCAGACGTCGCCATGACGGGGGAGATCACGCTAAGAGGGCTCGTGCTGCCTGTGAGTTATAACATCCAAACACACGCCGCGAATATAAATCCGTCCGAAACATTTTAACCAAACCGCAGCGCTCTGTCCTCCTCAGGTCGGCGGGATCAAGGACAAGGTCCTGGCGGCCCACAGGGCAGGAGTGAAGCACGTCATCCTCCCGAAACGCAACGAGAAAGACCTCGAGGAGCTTCCGGCCAACGTCCGCGCCGACCTCGACTTCGTCACAGCAGGAAATCTGGACGAGGTGCTGAGCGCCGCATTCGATGGAGGGTTCCCCGGGACAGCCAGCACACACACACACCCTCAGCTGACCAGCAAGCTGTAATGATACACACACACACAGTGACAATATGAAGATTTAACCAGAGGAGGCAAACAGAGTGTCACCTTTGAGCTTGGACTAACTAACAAGTATTTCTCTGATATGCAATGACATGATTAATAGTTTGCACATCTGTCGTTCAGGCATGTCATCGATCCGTAACCCTGTTTTAAAGGAGCTGAATGAAGCGAACACACAACCTGTAGGAGAGTTTACTGACATGGACAGAGAACAACCAGTCTGTGTTACATAAAGTTACATCACATATTGGCATTGACTCACAGCCTCTGGTGACCAGCTCACTTTACCGGCTGCTGTTTTCTTGGCTGTTTACATTATATTAATAGCACTGCTGTAGCCAAGTCAAGTGGATGTTAGCTTATTAATGTCATAACACATTAACAGGCACTAATTTAGCTAGATGGATTTCTTGTTTGTGCTGTAAAGCGTGAGTAAAGCAGTAATGATGGTGATCAGATAGTTTCAGATGACTTGTTTTAATTAAGTCAGACTCTCTTTGGGTTTGCTGGCTTCACTGAGACTAACATTGGTGATCCTGGATGAACCCTAACATGAAGATTGGTATCAACAAGCATGTTCATGTGAGTTCTTAATTATAAGCTACGTAAACACAAGTGGTGTATTTATTATACAGCAACGTGACAGGAAATGGTGACAATTGGATTATTGCAGTAGCAGGAAGTGATAATCAGAGTGAATGGAATTAAGACTTCTTCGGTATAAGATAACAGCTGGTATAATGATTTATTTTGAATTATTATCACAAAGTGGCCTCATGTTATTCTGATCCGCAGAGATGGAATAAGTTTGATTTAAACATGCAGAATAAGAATAGCTTCATTTACTTGTAACCTTATTGACTCTATTTTTCTAGACACCAACAGGTTTTGATGGGACCCCTCTGAATTAAACCTGTACTGTCACACATTGTAAACCAGTGAAGCCAGATTTCAGCCAATTTTTCGGACAGTTTGTGTAATTTTCAGATGTTGGTTCTGGTGAATAAAAGCAGTATTGAATATATGACAACTAACGTAAGATTACATTTTGTTTGACTGTATTGGAAGTATGTATAATTATGTCTCATCAGAGATCCTACATCGTCTTTATTACAAAATGCAGTTTTTTAGCATCTTTTAGTATCTGGAATCCTGTGTGTTTCCAGTGAGGTGCTGACAGAAGAACGGGTTGTAATTCCTTATTAATATAAAAGCAAACTGTAGCATTAATGACTTTTAAATACATCATGACTGGTTATTTTCATACTAAAGTCACAACTGTAACAGCACAGCAGAGCTGAATTAAAGATCCCTGAAATCATTTGGGTTTTTCAGATGTTCTTTTTTTTTTTTTTTTTTTTTTTTTTATTGAGTGACTGAGTCAAATTCACTCAAATAGTACCAGTGTGTGTTTGTGTACATGGAGATGCAGCTGAATTCACCCCGAGGCACAGAAGAAAAAAGGAATATTTAACTCTGCGCCACAGATGGGATTTTTCTTTTTCTTCTCACCCTGCAGAGATCTGATGTGAAACACCAGCGTGCAAGTGTGGTTTCCCCCCCCCCCATCCCCCCCATATCCCCCCATATCCCCCCATCCCATATGTAGACAACCATGAAAGGATTTATGGACCCGAGCAGAACATTTTGCACGGATACATTCATAAAGGCCACACGCATCAAAAGAACAATGTGGGTTTAAAAACAAAAAAAAACACTTATGCATATATAACTTTGTGCTGTGTGCATTATTGAAATCCACAAATATGCATATGTCAGCAGTGCTATGTAAAACTAAAGCTGAATAATGACTAAAAGATCTTTTAAAAGGATTGACAAAAATTTGGCAAAAGGTTTGAAGATGTTGGATTCAGGTATGACGATGCAGGATTCAAGTGTGAAGAAGCCATCGCGGTGGCATGTTGTATCATCGCTGCAGATGCTGGAACCTGCCGCACATTCGATTAACAGTGACACCTGTAGTGATGTCATGTATAATGAGCTTTTTTTCCTCCCCTCTTTCCACACGTGCTCATTTAAATGCTGACTCACTTATCCTGCTGTTAAAAGCCGTCTGTGCTCCTACATACATTAATCAGCTGCATTCTTGTGCATATAAGTAATATATGCTATGAAGTGAGCCCAGCTGATCAACACTGTGCACGACAAAGTATCTGACAATAGATCTGTGTCACATTTCCACACTATAAACTTAATCAAAGCAGATTTGAGGGACTAAAAAAAGAGACTAAATGTGCTGTTAAAGGACACTATTGACCCACAGTTCAGTGCACATAGATGATTAAAAGGAGCTTCTCCCAGTTCGAAGAAATTAATAAAATATTTGGGGCAATGCATCATCAGAAAACAAACAAAAATAAAGTATTGGTGAGGTTGAACTGGCAGCACTGTTCTAGTTCCTTTCATGCTTACAGCAAAAACTAGATATTATGAATATCAGTGTAAAGTACATCATACACAAGGATAAATTGATTCTTTTAACCCTCCTGTTGTCCTCGAGTCAAGGAAGGAAGGAAGGGAGGAAGAAGGAAGGAAGGGAGAGAGGAAGAAGTAAGGAAGGGAGGGAGGAAGAAGGGAGGAAGAAGGAAGGAAGGAAGGAAAGGAGCGAGGAAGAAGGAAGGAAAGGAGGGAGGAAGGAAGGAAGGAAGGAGGGAGGGAGAAAGGAAAAGAGGTAGGGAGGAAGGAAGGAAAGAAGGACAGAGGAAAGATGGGAGGAAGGGAGGGAGGGAGGAAGGAAGGAAGGAAGGAAGGAAGGAAGGAAGGAAAGAAGGAAAGAAGGACGAAGGAAAGAAGGACAGAGGAAAGAAGGAAGGGAGGAAGGTAGGACGGAGGTAGGGAGGAAGGAAGGAAGGAATGAAGGAAGGAAGAACAGACAGAAGGAAGGAAGGGAAGAAAGAAGGAACAGTTAAAACATACGGGGTCAATTGGACCCGGGAGGACGACACAAAGGTTAAAGGAATGTGTGAATTTTCTTGTGGCAAAATTCCCACTCATACATAAGAACTATCAGCAATCAGTTATTACATTTGTTACAACTGTTATCACAGCTGTTGTGCTGCAATCAGGCCGAAAAATGTCAACTTTCCCCAACAGACATTTATTTAAAATAGGTGTTATAACATTTATTGAGCCCTCTGAGCCACTTTGATTTGGGTTTTGGTGGTGTAGTGAGAAGTTTCACCTCTAGAGGCTGCTGTTTAGCCTCAGAGGATCTGAAGCAAACGCCCTGCCTGTACTTAACCATCACATGTATAACCTGCTTTAATCCATCACATCCCTCTTTCTTGGTCACATATTTTAAGTATTACAGTTATTATATGTGGCTTTTTATGATGCTTCTGAACATGTATGTACTCTGTGAGTTCACAGCAGACACACCCAGTCCCAGTTTAATCCCAGTATCAAGGCTCCGTCTCTCAACCTTCTGGATTTTACATTTCCCCTCAGCTCTCAGCACATAATTACCCTGAGGCCCTGTGCTGGCAGTGTGCCCACTTCACATGACACACACACACACAGTATGTAATTTTAGGTGTGGTCCAGAAAAGGTGAACTGTAGAAAGTGTGTTTGTTTTTGTTTTGTTTTTTAACTTAAATCTAGATCTTGAAATCTTTTTTTTTTTTAATGTTAACAAATGAAAAATAAATGACTGAATTAAAAATCAGGTAACAAATGAAACTGTCCTTAATATTCAATATTTTACTGATGAAAATTGAAGAACTTCATTTTGCTGAATATCCTGTAACTGCTCGCTTCACACACAGCTGATTTGGTTTTGTGTACAAATGTCACAGAATATATAAATGAGTCTGTGTGTCTTGGCTAACTGTGGAAGAACAGATAATTAAAATAGTGTGTGTGTGTGTTTAGCTCTCCCTTGTGGACTGTTAGGAACTGATCATACTGGCAACGTTTTAAACACTGTAAACAGCAACAGTCATTCCAGCTTAATGTGTCCAAGAAATGATTAGTTTATGTTTTACAAAATCATTTTCCAGTATGACATTTTAGTTTACTGCAGTTGTGCTTTTTTTGTTACAATGTTAAATAAACAACTGACTGTATGGGCGGGTGCAACATGAAGCTACTGTAGAGCTAACAAGCGCTAAACGCTAATAAAATCCACATATGAAGTTTTCTGAAAACTGATGCTGCCACTATAGATGTTAGATTGTTAATTCTCCAATGCCCTTTGCATGTGGCAAAACATACTTTTAAGATCCACCAAAAAAAATAAAAAATAAAAATCACCAAAAACACCATACCCTCCCCCCCCCCCCCCCCCCAGCCATCCCTAATCATTTCCACAGTGCCTTACCTCCACATTGTCATGGATCACTGACAGGAGACTGGCATGTCTGTATACACCTTTTCCCTCAGCTTTACCCTGATTTTAAGCAAAGTGTTGGTGCTCATGTGCTTTCACAAAACTATTCCTGCCGGTGTGATCTACCTATCTGACCTCACAGGCTGCCCTACATCCAAAGACCTACTTAACAAAGAGAAACTCAGGAGGCTGCTAGATGCATTGAGGACAATATCACTGGGCTGTGTTCTACAGCTGAAACTTTTTGTTAGTTTTTGTGTGTGTGTGTGTGTGTGTGTGTGTGTAATATGTGACATTGGTAAGAAGCTGAAACACGTGTGGATCATGATAAATGGCCTTGAGATGTGAATTAGCATTGTCATCATATTAAAACAAAGATTTTGCTGACACTGTATATTTTCCCGTGTTGCAGTCATAAGGATGCATGGTCACACCTTTGTGGAAAAGGGGGGCGGGGGGTGGGGCAACCTTGTGCTGAGGGGAATCAGTGGGGAAATGAGCCGTCTTGTTCCAGGACTTACCTGTATCATTTATGTTCCTTCTAGATGGAGTCATATTTTGGCCGTAAATGAATTCCTACAGGTGTGATGAGACATACTAATGTTCTACAACCTGCTCAAATGAGTGTGTGCTGCTGCAACCCTCACCTTAAATCTCTCTGGATTCAGGAACTAGTTTAGTACATAGATATGTACTCCTACAAGACAGATTCCTGACATTTCTAAGATGCTTTCATCACAAATTGATTTCAGCGTAAATAATTGGAGAGAACATTTCATTGAGCTTCAGAATTCATTTGGACCTTAAAACAGCTGTTGGCGAAACAAGACTAGAGCAGGTCGCCCACTAATCACGATTGATATTAAAATATATATTTTATACATCAGATTCTGAACCTCAAAGTGCTCCTGATGGTTGCTTGCTGCCATTGGTAGTGTGTGGATGGGTGATGGGTGAATGTAAAGCAGCCATTTAACAACACAATCCTACCTCCAGGTCCATTGAGTAGCTGTTCTGGGCCTTTCAGTCCTATCGCATGGTCTTCAGCTGTTCATGGCGTTAACCCTGCTGTCACAGAACTGTAGAGAAAGATTGACGTCAAAATAACCCATGTCTAATTGAATCTGCATTGGTATATTTTTTGGCCACCTGGGGGCAGCAGAAACAAGCTGTGAACACAACATTGACATATTATACAGTATAGCCATGTAGTTGCTTGTTTACACACATACTGCAGGTACAGGGAGAAAATTTGCATTCATTTTAGGTCACGTTCATGGCTACCTCATGAATGAAAGTACAATATGCACTCTCGTTTTAGCTTCACCAACACCTGAGGAAAATGTCTGGCTTTTACAGCTGCTAAATGCTCCAGCGTTCACCAGCTAGTCGCCAATTGTCTTGTCTGTTTGGTGCTGAGCTGGAAGTATAAAGAGGGTGTTTAGATCTTCCTCTCTGCAAACAGCTGACTCCCGTGGGCCAGAAAAACCAACATAATGAGCTGAAAGAAGCTGCGAAAGTTCAGTGCTGCAGAGTCGGAGGTACATTCTCTGAAAGTTCACAGCTATACAAGCAGTTACATCATCCATCATCAATATAAAAATAAAGATTATTGCAGCAGAAAAAGGAAGTTTTAACATTTACAAGTTTACAAATATTGGTTAAACTCCCATCCTGCTGAGGAAGATCAATGTAATATGGTAAAAGCTCCAGAATTGCTACTTAATAGACTTTGAGTTGAGATTTCAATATGCATATTTTCAAATATAAAAATATATTAAAAACAACAGTTCTTTAAATTTCTAAATACTGGCCAGAAGTGGAATTAAAAAAAAAAAAAATCCAGCAGTGATCAGGATCTCAGGTCTAGAATTAAAAAGAAAAAGGAGAAAAGGCCCCAAGTATGTAAAAGATAGATTTATTTAATGACAAATTAAACAGAAAAAAAGTCAAGAAGTTGAGGGAGAGCAGCAACATTACTGAGACTCCACATGAAGAGGAAGGGAGAGATGATTGGCTTCACCTCCCTCCCTCCTCATAGACAAAAAAAGAAAAAAAAAGAGAGAGACTTACCACACAAACAAAAGAGGACAGAGACAAATAGATGAGGGAAAAACAATCCAACTCGAGGGGAGGGGGGGGAGGTGGAACAAACTTTTCATAAGAACAATACAACTTGCTTTTTATCTACAAACACTGAAGTTTAGCCACGAGTTTTACAACTGCCTTTTTAATTTTTGCTTTTTAAAAGTCATTACAAAAAATGATAATTATGATAATCTCCATTTAATAATAACAATAGCAACATTGTAACGGTAGAAACTGTCCCTCATTCCTGTTTGGGTTGATCAGTCAATCAGTGGTTGAGGCCGACGCTGGCAGACAGAACGAGATGGAGGCAGAGTAGAGTGAGAGCGGGGGGGGGGGGGGGGGGGGGGGGGGGGAGTGAGCAGGCTTCTTGCCATGTGTGATGTTCATCCCTCACACACACACATACACACGTGCACGCACACACACACACCAGAGTTCTTCTCTCTCATACAAAAAAAGTAGAAGACAACTACAATAATTAACAAGAAACGAGACAAATTGAAGCATAAACCCGGAAAGAAAAAACTTTGACTCGACTGAAATGCAGTGTTTTTCCTTCTTCCTCACAAACAAACAGAAGAAAACAAAACAAACAGACCCCTCCGTTTCTCCATCACACGCACATTTCATCCACCTGTGCACACGCAGTCTGAAACATATACAACAGGTGTGTGTGTGTGTGTGTGTGTCTGTGGGTGTGTTTTTGTGTGCGTGTCAGAACTCCGCCGATGTCGCCACTTCTTGACCGAAAAAAAGAAATCCATAGCCATGTCGGTCACAGGTGAAAATAAATACCGGAGTCTGAGGGAGGTAAAAAAAAAAAAAAAGTAAAAAAAACAACTTCATGAGGCTCTGGGGTCCAGTTTGAGCCGTCGCACCCCTGCAGGTGTCGGAGATGCGTGTGTGAACCGTTTGATCCAGCAGGTGCTGCTGAGGTGAAACAAAAAGGAGGAGGAGGAGGTGTGTCTGTGTGTAGGGGCAAGGATATGGGGGGGGGGGCTAGATAGCTGGCTAACTGCCTAGCACTGACCAAGAGTCCGTGGTTGAAATACATAGCTTGAGTCTTCCTCGGTGTGTGTAGCTGTCAGGTTCACAGAGCTGCTCCGCTGACCAGCCTCTAGCGTCTCGGTGGGAGTAAAGACTGGAGACCTGTAGTGTCTGAAATGTCTCAGGGTGAAAGACGAGGTTTGAAAGAGAGAGAGAGACAACAAAAAAAAAAAAAATGAAATAAGAGTGAGAAGAAGCAGGAGTGGTGAGGGGAGGGGGGGGGGGTAGTCACTGAGAAGAGACGCTGACAAAGAGACGAGAGAGTTTGACTGAACAGCTTGTCACTTTGTGTCCGTGTTTATGACCGAAGAGAGAGAGGGCGAGACGGCGTGAGCGTGCACGTGTCTCACATATATATGTTTATATATATATGTGTGTGTTTATAAGGCTATAGCCATCACTACAGTTATGTCCTTGTGTTTTTTTTTTTTATTCTCCATTCCTCCACTCATCTGTCTCCATCCATCCATCCAATCATCCATCCATCATCCATCCCACCCACCCCCTGGGCCTCCAACGGCTGCCCCATCAGACAGTCCGAGTTCCACGTCAAAGTCTATCTCAAGGGGGTGAGGCAGAGAGAGAGACAGAGAGAGAGGGCGCTGTGAGGTCACAACTGATTTGACCCCTCCTCCCCCCCCCCCCGCACTCTTAAAATGCACCCCCCTCCCCCCTTCGCCTCCCCCCACTGGGAAACAATCTGTAACTTTTTTTTTTAATGTTGTTGTTGTTGTTGACCCCCTTCTTTCTCTCGAAGTTCTTAGCACATGGAGATGGTGACGTTGATGCCCAGGTTGCCGTTCTCGGCGAACAGCTGTGCGATGGACGTGTCGAACACCAGGCAGTCGCTGTTCATGATGGCCGTGGCGATGCCCTCGTGGA
Organism: Scomber scombrus; assembly: GCF_963691925.1. Lineage (NCBI taxonomy): Eukaryota > Metazoa > Chordata > Actinopteri > Scombriformes > Scombridae > Scomber > Scomber scombrus. Next base: position 30,388,323 of record NC_084975.1, on the reverse strand, counting down.
TGGAGCGCGGCGTGGCTTCCCAGGTCAGGCGGCGCCGGTGGCCGTTCAGCTCCAGCCGGTACGCGAAGTTCTCGGCCTGCTTGCGAGTCCCAATGAGCTGCACGATGGCGAAGAACTGCTGGTGGCCGTCGTACTTCTCCTGCTTCTCCAGCACCAGCATGAAGTGGAAGCCGAAGCACGACTGCATCATTACCCAGTCCACGGCGCCCGGCAGGTTGATGTCTGTGGCCAGGAACACGATGTCCTCCCCCTAAAAAGAGACGCAGCTTCAGTCATCATTTCTTAAAGCTTCCATATGATAATAGGATACATGCACAGTGACATATCTAGGATGTTGTAGAGTATAAACAGAATATATGGTGCAGGAGTTGTTGGTGGTGCTGGATGTAATTTAGTGAAGAATTACGATCATTCTTGGCACGAGGTGAGAGATTAAAGTGAAGCACAGACTCATTTCTGCAGAGTGAAGATGCTGTTATTGAACTTTGAAAAAAAAAAAAGGAAAATTACAGTGGAAGCATTTTGTAGTTTTTTGGGTGTTGATGTTATGAAAAGGCTAATTGAAAGACGAGTGAAGAAAGTTGGTCATCTGTAATATGATATCATGCATTTATAACAGAAGAAATGTGATCAGATAGTGGAAATATCAGGTGAACTGTGCCTTGTTACAGCAGGGTAAATGACAACATCTGCACCATCTAAATAGAATGCACTGTAGCTTTAGTGGAGCTGCATGCTTGTGTGAAAGCTTGTGTTTCTAACTCTGCTCATTCAGTCAGACAATTCCCCCCCTCTGGGATTATTTATCACCCGAAACTCATTTGTGGTGCACGGATAGACGGAGGGAGAGGGAGTCTGACCTGCAGCGTGGTGATGGACTTGTGCTGGTGCATCAGGTGAGGCATGACGGCGTCCAGAGAGCCCTGCCACTTGCAGGAGGCTCCGGGGCAGGGGCAGGAGTACGGCCGGAACTCGCACAGCTCTTCGTGCTCCGTCTTGTCGGTGTGAGGCAGGGTGACTTCGCAGCCCGATGAGGCGTACTTGCAGGGGAAGAGGACAGAGTTGGCCACCTTCTCCATGGCCAGGTTCCTGATGGAGCCCAGGGGGCCTCGGCAGGTGGGGCAACAGGTAAGTTTGGGCCGACAGTTGGAGCATACCTGGGGGGGGGGTCACAAAAGACAAGTCAGCGTTTTTCTGAAATGTCATCAGGGTTGAGCAATGTGTGAAATGGGTTTATGCATCATAACTGGATTTTTTGTCCTTCACCTTGTTTAGAACATTAAAATGACTTTTACCTGTTTAAATAAAGGAGATACATACGTATGTATGTATAGTATACGTATATATATGCACACATATAAGCACCAGGAAATACAATACTGTATAAGTATAGTACAAGTATAATATAGGTATAGCACAAGTATAGTATAGTATTAGTACAGTAAAAGTATAGTACAAGTATAGCACAGTACAAGATTAGTATAGTATTAATATAGTACAGTATAGTACTAGTATAGTATTAGTATTGTATAGTACAAGTATAGTATAGTGCAAGTATAGTGTTAGTATTGTATAGTACAAGTATAGTATAAGTATAGTACAGGTGTAGTATAGTATAAGTATAGTATAGTACAGTATAGTAAAAGTATAGTACATTATAGTATTGCTATAGTACAAATATAGTATAGTATTACTATAGTACAGTATAAGTATAGTACAAGATAGTATTATGGCGCTTTTCCACTACACAGTTCCAGCACGACTCGCCTCGTTTTTTTTTTGCGTTTCCACTAGGGATAGTACCTGGTACCTGGTACTTTTTTAGTACCTGCTCTGGTGAGGTTCCAAGCGAGCCGAGCCGATACTAAAATGTGACATCAACAGACTGCCGGCCACTGATTGGTCAGAAGAGTTGTCGCTGGAAGAGTCATGATCCGTCCCACGCAAGAATCAAACCCGACATTTTTAAATACCGGCAGCAGCGTTACAACCATAGTTACAGATATACGGCTCAATTTTCTTGCTTTGTGTGTGACAGAAAGCAACATACAGCAGCAAGCACACCACTGCCTCAATGTCCTCCATTGTTTATGTTTTTGTGTCGCGTATAAAACGAAGTCAGGGCAGTTTCGTGGAGCCGTGCTATGACGACCCTGCCTACGTTGAGTAGGTACTTTTTTGTAATGGAAAAGGTTCCTGGAACCGTACTGAGTCGAGCCGAGTAGTGCTAGAACTGTATAGTGGAAAAGCGCAATTAGTATAGTATAGTAAAAGTAAAGTACTAGTATAGTATTAGTATAGTATAGTACAGTATAAGTATAGTACAAGTATAGTATAGTACAGTACAAGTATAGTATTAGTAAAATATAAGTATAGTAAAAGTATAGTACAGTACAGTATAGTATTACTATAGTACAAATATAGTATAGCATTACTATAATACAGTATGAGTATAGTACAAGTATAGTATAGTACAGTGTAGTATTACTATAGTACAAGTATAGTATAGTTTAATATTACTATAATACAGTATAAGTATAGTATAGTACAGTGTAGTATTATTATAGTACAAGTATAGTATAGTAATACTATAATACAGTATGAGTATAGTACAAGTATAGTATAGTACAGTATAGTAATGCGCACACGGGACACTATTTTTAACCATGTTATACACTATTATACATTAGATAAAATGACACAAATCACATTCATTTTAATGGATTTAATGGGAAAAGTAAAAAAAAAAAAAAGATAAATAGTTAATACTGAGTGAGACAAATTAGAAATAGTGGTTAAAAAAAAGCTTCACATAAAATAGTTCCTACTGATTAGTGGAAAACACAACAATGGCAAATGTATATTGATGTAGAAATAGATGTTTAACTGGGAAGTAGATTAGTTATGTTATGTTTGTTAAACATTAATGAGTGAATACTAATGTATAATACTCATTATATAATCAACTTTATTACATCAATTAAACAGTGATCTCTGAAGGTACTGTTGAGCTCAGTAATAAGACTGTTCTCTCCCATGGGGAAAACTCTAGAACAATGTTTACACATTTAATATGTGCATTATGTCTCCAACACACCCACACAAAACTTTTTCACTTTGAAAGTTTTTCATTCAACAGGACACTGAAGCTCACATATCAGAATTAGTGCATCCAATAAAGTGGACTGGGTTACTGTACATACCAGGTGTCCCGACTGGCATTGCAGGATGGGGGGTAGGACATAATCGAAGCAGACAGGACACTCGAACAGGCTGGCCAGGTCACTGTTGGAGGCGGTGGTGCCTGACAGGGTGGGCACGCGCTGGGAGGGGGGGCATTTGGAGGTTCCTGTGGGCAGCGCGGTGGCAGTCTGGCGACTCATTTCTGGTACAAATAAGAGAGTGGGAGAGAGAAGGAGAGAAAGAGAGAGAGACGGGGTGAGAGGGGCATGATAAAGCTGTCAGCGAGGTCATGTGTTGCTCAAGTCTTCGTATCAGAGACAAGTGTGGATGATTTTCCAGACGAGTCCTTTTCCTTGTAACTCGTCTTACTTACCCGCTGCATATCTATGAGTAAAGACTGCTAGGTCTCTGGCTGTATACCTCTCACACCTCTACATCAAAGCTGAGGGCCAATCCACTAAAAAGAGATGAGGATGATAGGCACACAGAGACACAACATGCTCAATCCTGCTCAGACTGATTACCTCATGATTTGTTTTTCTTACCCTGGTGAAAGGCTGTGCAGTATATAGAATTGATAAGATATTTGGCTATATTTTCAAACCAGATGAAAGGATAAGATGTGATCATTTATATTGATGTAGTTTATTCACACTCTTTACAGCAATATGTTTTTCATTTGGAGTCTTCTTTCGGGTGGATTACATTGTTAAATTACTGAGTTAAGCTGTCAACAATGTTCCACTGCTGTCTGTGTCTCTGCTGCACACAGAGGCTCAGCCCCACCCCTGCTGAGAAAGACAAGTTACTGTAAGTGCGATAAAAGGCTACCAGAGTAGGATGGACAGATAGTGGGTTAGGGTTAGGGGGGCTATATTAGGATATCCTTATCGGGATATGAAATTAGCTATATTGATATGAGATTTTAAACATATCACCCAGGCCTAGAGCCACCCAAACTATCATTCCTCATCTGTCTAAATATTCACTAGCTCATTTTATTTGTAAAAAATCAGTGTAAAAAATCTCCCATACTCACTAACCAAACTATATGCAATCAATCTGATTATCTTACTCTATTTTAGCTCCGTTTTAATTCCAATTTAACACTTTTTATTATATTTTTATGTCTTTTGTTGCTTTTATATCCTGCCTTGCATTTTATGTTGTATGTAAAGCACTGAATTGCCTTGTTGTTGAAATGTGCTATACAAATATATTTGCCTCGCCTTGCCTAAGTTGTTTTCAAAGCAGTGAGACTAGCAGGTGAACAAACTTCTCTCTGTATGTTTATGCACTAGTCAACGTCCATGACATGTGGGCACATGAGTGAGCTCATCTATTCCTAAGTAGATCATGTTTGTTGTAAACAGCGACGATGCTGCTCTGACACTTTAACTGCTTTCAAAGCGTCTGTGACTCAATGTGGAATGAGACAATGTGTTTACATCCTTCATAGATCTGCTGTGTGTGTAAAGATCAATTATCAAATAATACCAAACAGCTTTACTGTCTTACACAAGTCATTAGTGCAGTTGGCCACTTGTCCGAACTCTGTAGTCGTCCTCCCACACTTAATATGCATCACTACTGGAAGCTACAAAGCGCCTGGAACTACAGTCAATTTGTGCTTCTGACAAATAAGAGGAATATATGATCTCTACAGGACTTTAACAGTATCTTCAATTGGAAAAAAAGAAAAAGAAAAAGAAAGAAAAAGTGTAGAAAACATATCTGTAGTCTCTCTGTGTACAACAGATCTATTACTGTCCCGGCAACAAGTCAGAGCCGCTCTCATTTTCTTCGTCATCACATATATATAAAAAAAGAACGACCAGACAGTAAAGTGAACTCAGATGTGTGTGTGTGTGTGTGTGTGTGTGTGTGTGTGTGTGTGTGTGTGTGTGTGTGTGTTTGCGCGCAGAGCTGCTGTTTCCTATCATGCTGAGCGGTTGCCTTGGTAACAGGTTTGTGGTTAAGTATGGGATGGCCTGTGGAGCAGAGTGAAAAAAAGAGAAGGGGTTGAAGAGGAGGAGAGGAGAAGTGATGGGCAGGAGGATAGATATGTGCTGAGAAAAAAAAGGAGCTATTGGAGATGAAAGGTAGGAGGGAATGATAGAGAGAGGGTGGAGAACAGGATAGAAAAAAAGAAAAAGAATGAGGCAGGAGTGAAGTACAGAGGTGGACGGAGGGGCTGGGTGGATTTCTTTTTTTTTTTAAAGAAAAAAACCCTGAATAAGAACATGAAAAACGGATGACTTAACAGAAAAAAGAAAAGAAAAAAAAGTGGACGAGTGGACGCAGAGCTCAGGCAAGCTGGCATAGCTCATCCTTTTTATAGAGCTGCCCACAGACGGAGGCAGAGCGGGGACACCCGGAGCAAAGGGAGGAGAAAATGCAGAGAGGAGGGAAAAAAGTATAGTACAGTGTGTGTGTGGGAAGTAGAAGACAAGAGAAGAGAACGAGGTGGTGATACAGGACGGTGATAAGTAGACAGCCCAAAACAGCTGGTCATTTTTAACACCCTTCAGCCAGAGAGAGAGACAAAAAAAAAAGCTGCCAAATCTTTAGTCCCAGCTGCTGGATTTGCCTAACGGAGCGGGATCATTTGGCAGTAGTCCACCGCAATTTAGAGGTGTTAGAAAATACTTGGCTGATGGGAGTCAGAGAGAATCACAGGTGGTCTTCTGAACCCTTCCCTCACACTTTTTTCACTCTAAACATATTAAATGTATTAATTTATAAAGAGGGAAATGTGCCTTTTTTAAACCCTTATGCTGATTTCTGCCTCCCTCCTCTATTATCAACAGTTCACCTTTCAAAAAACAAAAAAAAACAGCTAAAAAAGTAATTAATCCCAGTACTCCTAGAGATTTTTTTTTTTTTTTTTTTACTTTTAGTGAATTCCTGACATTTTTTTGACCAAGCCCAGCATGTTTCGGGGGTCTCTCCTCTTGGTAACTGAGTGCAGGATGATGTTAGATAGAAGTGTTGGTTGCAGTGCTTGTGTAAGCTTCCTTCTTGTGTCTGGCAGGGCGGCTGGCCAGAAGGGCAGCTTCTGTAAGTGCATGTGCATGGTTGTAAAGCTCCTCTGCACGCGCGCATGCCAACTGCACAAGTTAAAAAAAAAAAAAAAAAAAAAAATCATCTAATGAGAGATAGTATTAGCTAGCTGTCACTGCGCCTGCCTTGCCTGCTAAACATCTGCTGTGATGGAGATAATGCCTTTGCAGCTATTAATAGCCCTTCTTAGCTGGGCAACATGCTAACAGCGGCACTAAGAGCAGCGGGACCAAATTAGCTCGGGACATTAGGCTAGGCCAAGGCCAGGGTCACTATCAGCTAGTATGCGAGCCTGGAATTTGCTAACATAGAGTAGCTTTGTAGAGACGATAACTAACATGGCGAATACAGCTGGAGGACGATGACACACAGCAGTTTCAGGAGAGTATTAATACTCCTTTATTTAAAGTATTGTTTTAATATTTATTTTCTATTACCGATTAATTTGCTCATTTTTTTCTTGATTAATCTACTAATCATTGGTGTGTAAACCATCAGAAAACAGTGAGAAATGACAGGTGCCCATCACAATATACTAGAGCACAAGGTGACATCATCACTACCAACAGTCCACAACCACTAAATATTCACTTTACCATCATGCGAGTCCCAAGAAAACCAACAAATCGTCACATCTAAGAGCATGAAAGCCTTTAATTTGTGGCATTTTTTTTGTTTGAAAAAATGACTGAACGATGAATCCCGTCTCGAAACGGCTGCTGATTCATTTTCTTGTCTTCGCAGCTCTAGTTGGAAACTTGCCTACTGTTATTTGTGTCTGGTTTTTCATTTCAGCGAGCTCAGCAACAACTCAAACCATGGGTAGAGAAAAAGAAACGAAACTTTACGTGACGGTTGTTAGAAAAGAGCAGCTGATGTTTTAAATGTCTAGTTGCAGTATATGAGTGGTGATGTGTGAAGGAAATCTGCCAGCTGTGTGTGTGCGTGTGTGTCCTGAGGAAGTTAGTGTGGTTTGGGTGTGGCTGATTGGTTCTGCTGTCAAACAAGAGAAACACTGTAGTGACTGCTTCATATGATGGGAGTCAGTGGAAGTCAGACAAAGAAACATCATCATCCTCATTTCTAACCGGTGTCATGATGATGATGATGACGACTTCTTCATTTCAGGTCTAAAAGCTTCCAGAAGACGCTGACAGTGGCTTTAAGTGAATAATGGGGCTGCAGTTAATATAACATGAATAGTGAGTGCAGCTCAGTCAGCAGAATCACTGTATGGCTAAACATACTTCACTGAAATAGATCAACGCTGGACCTCGACCAGGAGGCCAGAGAAGGGGAGCAAGTTTTGTAGTCTCACAGCTGAGAAACTGTTGAGTTGCCGCACCCAGTCCCAGTATGAGTGCAGCCAGTGTTTTTGTTTGAACGCTACTGTACGACTTCAATCTATCTATCTATCTATCATATCTATCTATGGGTGTAAATGTTAGAATGTAAACTTATCATGTGAATTCTGGCAGGAGGAGAAGATCTGTCGCTGCTTCTCTTCAAGTGAGCAGCAATCTTTGAAAAAGCCAGCTCATTTGTGATTGATGTGATTAACACATTGCTTCTGACTGGCCAAGCTATACACAAACAGCCTCTTGGGATTTGGGGCGCCCCCAAACTGTCGCTGATATGGCAGGGCAGGGCTGTGGCAGAAATGGCTGTAATAGCATCCAAAGCTTTAAGAAAAAAAAAAAACCCATGCTGAATCATTTCCATTAGTAGAACAGGGATTTCAGTGGGGCCTCTAACTGAGGGTGTAATGGTGCGTGTATTCCTCGCAAAACTGTTCGATACACCACTTAGCTGTAAACACGCTTGTGGATGTGTGCTAGACGCCTTAGCTGAGCCTGGTTGCCCCCGGTTACCCTGTTGTGTTGCTGCTGTCGGGATGACAAACAGGAGACCCGTAACACTGACCGAAGCCAACACTGTTATAAAAATATGCTCAGCTATCTCCATGGTGAAACCATACTGTGTCTAACCCGCCACCTCCACCTTCCCTCTCTGTGTCAATCACCCTCGTCCCCTCCCTGTGATTGGCTGATGTAACATTACAGTAAAAGTACTGCAGTATTATGAGTGATGTAGTATGCAGTATTACAGTAAAAGTACTGCAGTATTATGAGTGATGTAGTATGCAGTATTACAGTAAAAGTACTGCAGTATTATGAGTGATGTAGTATGCAGTATTACAGTAAAAGTAGTGGTTTGGTCCCTCTGACTGATATATTATTATATATGACATCATTAGATTATTAATAGTGAAGCATCAGAGTTAGAGCAGCATGTTACTGTTGTAGCTGCTGGAGGTGGAGCTAGTTTATATACAGTTAGAGCAGCGTTCAACATCTATCAGCAGCTGTTCTGAAGTCCCTGCAACAAACAGAACAACTTGTTTTCCTTTTTCACTGCAGCACAATTAACCTAATAAACTGTTACAATCATATTTTGGCCAATGAGAATTTTTCAAAATAGGGCTGAAATGTTACCATCTTTTTCCCCCTGCTGTACCGTTACCTATGTCTGAAACAAATGTCAGCTGGATAACAGCAGCAAGTCGGCCGCACGTACGTTTACAACAAGTAGCAACATGCCCGGCTAAAGAGAGCCTTATGCGAGGGTATAAACATATCAACTGTTCAGCTGGTATATTTGGGGGGGCGGGGGGTTTCCAAGTGACACAGCCAAGATTATAGAAAAAAAAAAAAAGATAGAAAAAATGAACAAGCGAGGCCCAGCGCCCCTTTTTGTTGACAGCAGGTGGCTTAGAAAAGGCTTCGGTGTTTAGTGTTTAGTGTTTATAGTGTAGACACTGAAGACAAGGTTACTTCCAAAAAGACCCTTACATTATACATTCAGCTACAAGATACAAGGAGTGTGAGAGAGAAATGAAAGCACTGTTCAGAACAGCCGATGAGACAGAAGTAGTAAGTGAGTCTGATAGCTAGATATAGAGATAGAGGGTGATGTGCACATACTGCTCCAGGTCAAGGAGGTGGAGGGAATAATGGTGACAGTTTAATAGGGAGCAAAACTAATAAGTCAGATGTAAATCCACAAACAGGAAACAGCTCAGACCACCAACCTTCAGCAGACACAGACAGACAGACAGACAGACAGACAGACAGACAGACAGGCAGACAGAGGGTGAAAGGGTCAACTGAGAAGGTTGCTGTAATTGTTAGGTAGCACACAGCTGTAGATGGCCAAAGAGACAGGTCAAAAGAGAAGGGGTGGGTGGGTTGGGGGGGGTTGGGGTAAGAACACTTAACAGAAACATAAATTCCCCACCTTCGTCCATAAGATTTCCAAATAAGGCTTTCGTCTTCTCTTGAAATGTGGGGACCTCTGAAAAGAGAAGAAAAACAAAAAGAGATGGTGAACAAACATCGCCTGATAAGAGTTGCAGATAAAACAGTAGATTGATAATCCTCATCGGTCCGTGGCTCACAGTGGATTGTTGTTTTTTTTAAAGGAAGTGCCACTGCCCTGACAAAACCTCAGTCTGACTTTCATATATCATGTCATGTCTGATGCTGCTTCTTTCTCTCTCTCTCTCTCTCTCTCACACACTATGAACCACTGTCACAGTCTCTGCACACTCTTCCTGCTGCAGAGAAGCTGTTAACACACACACACACACTGAGTCATTATTTAAAGTGAACAACCGAGACCAGGTTTGAAGTGGTTCTAATGTTCTCAGTACAGTAAACTTCTGAATCTAGTCCCTTCATTGTTTGCATAGTCGGCAGTATGAGATCACGTTTTAACTCAGTCTGTAGTAGTGGAAGGATTAAATGAGAGAAGTGGTGTTACATTCCTCAGTTATTAAGATTAAAAAGACCAAAAAAACCCCAACAAACACTGCACAGTTTACATGTAACACAAATGAATCATGTGACCGTGGCGGTAACGTGAGGAAGCTCTTCTCACGTCTCACTGCTTAATCCAAATACTACAGATTTTTACACTTTACACTACATTCTGTAAGCAACATAAACAAGCTGTGCTATGAAAGCAGGGGGTGTTTGGTGGATTGTTTTTGCAGGTGGACAGACATTTTAAATGTATTCATTAAAACAACTGTAACAACTGCACCAAGCAAGTGTGTGTGTCCATCCAACTGTTAATTGAGGAGTGTTACGGGTAGAAATCAATCATCTGAACCATTGAAAAATGTTGACATTGGGGGTGTAACAAATAACCAATATGAACTTGAAACTGGTTTTAATTCAAAAGATGCGAGTGAATCGATACACGGACCCCTGGATCGGTCGAAATGTAGCATGAACCAGCTGGTGGCCCGATTACAAAGTCATGAATTGGATTTATAATACACTTTCAAGTCTGAAATCCAAAGTTTAGAAGAGACTTGGATTTTAGAAGAGGAACAGGACATTAGATCAAATACTGCAGCATCTAAGGAGTGTAACAGCACTGAAGTTCAGCTGTAGCACGAATAATCTCAACACATGGAAACATGGAAAAACCGGCTAACTGTTACTGTTGCATTAACTTTCTTGTATTGGCTCAAGCACTTACGACATTACAAAATGAGACAAGGGATGTCTTTTCTCATTGTACTGAATTGAACCAAATCATTCCATATTCAAATGTATCGCCCCTGAATCGTATCGTACCCCATGTATCTAGATATCTATCTCATCTTCTTACATTGGAGAGATGCACAACCCCTAGTTGACATATGTACAGGGATACATACAGGATATTATAAACATGTTATTACCTAGTGTTGCTTCCTGTCTTGAATTATGTTTCTAAACATCTTCATTGGATAGCTGCCTCTCTCTGATCACTGCTCCTGATTTGATTATTGAGTGCATGTAAAGATAGGCTCACTGTTAGTCTAATGGAACAGTGTGCATGAAAGCATCCGTCCTGAGGGGACAGTGAGATGGATTCGGATGCGTCCATGTTTCTGCTCGTCAAGCGCTGACATGGATCTGATGTTTATCAACTCACGGATATATTAAGAAGAGGGAATCTGTTTAAAACTCACACATGGAGAAGAATCAGAGCTCCAGGGAGCCAACGTCAATCTACCTGAACCAAACACGGATTCAAAAATGTGTAAATGTTGGCATTTTATCATGAAAAATGATGTCCGAGTGATTCGCAGCGAGCACCGACTTCAGTCTCACACAAACACACACTACAAATGACTCCTCTGTACTGCAAATAAGTGCGAAATTGGTACAAGAGAGACAAATATTGAGATGCTAGTTGTTTGCTGTGCTGATGGTAGACCAAAAAAAGGGGGGAGAGAGACAGAGGCAGCAAGGACAGAGAGAAACAAGTGATGGTAGAAACCAAGTGGGAGGAAAATAGAGAGAGAAAAGAGGATATGATAGCAGACATGAGAGAGAGATAAATGAACGAGGCACGAGTAAGAGGGGGAGGCAGAAAACAAGCCAGGCTTCAACACAAGCATACCATTCTTTGTTCTAAACTCATGTCCCACTCTTTTCTTAGTCACAGACACATACATACACACACTATAACGCCACATACAATTGACAATGTAGAGGCTTTTCTTAAAGAGTCTTCTGTACTCACCCACACACACAAATGTATTTTTATATCACAGCATACATACAGTGTGTACGCTCCTGCTTGCTTGCACACAAAGTATTCATTTATCAAATCTGCCAAAAAAAAACAAAACGAAAAACTACAAATGGAGTGAGCACAGGAACACATTTTACACTTTGGAAGCAGCTGCAACAACACACACACACAAGGCCGATAAGAACTAGTCTCCCAACTTTAACCCTTCGTTCTTCACCTTCAGGCCTGTGTGCGCTCCGTGACGCTACGCACGAGAAGAGTCTGAACAGGGAGTTCCAGGGTGGAGCATGCAGCGCTACGCTAGCCGGCTTCGATTTCACTTGGACCAGAGACATGGGGGCAGAGCGTTCACGCAGCCCCCCGCCACCGCCATGTTTCTCGGGCCTTCTCCATGGAAACCGCACGCTGATGTCACCTCCGTTGGCTTCCTAAACACGTCGCGCAGTGGAGGCTGCTCGGGTTTCCTTCTCCCGATCCCCCGTTAAGGAGACGTGAGAGCTCATGAGGGTTCCCGTGGGGGGGCAGGAGTTGTTAGGAAAGACTGAGGGCTGTGTCCTGACACAAGGGCGAATGGAGGTCCTTAAGAGCATAAACAGCCCACGAGGGGGGCGGAGGGTGGGGGGGACTACAAAAATATCAAACTCCAATGTCACCCGGTGAAGCAGGCGTCCATCAAACCTGCCGATCAGGCAGCAAACTGAACTCTAAAAGCAGGAACGCCACGCTGGTTGCTTTTTCGGCAGCACTAAAACAGACTCACACACTCACTTTGTGTTACTCTAAAAAAGTCTGTGAGCAGTCTGTCAGCGTGTGGTCAATCTGCCACTCCCTTGGCTGCTCCCAGTCAAGCCACCGGGACGTGAAGGCAACACGAGACAGATAAGCCAAGTCACTGTAGATTTCCCTCCAAATTGGATTAGTTATCCTTTTACGGGTTCCCACTTTCATGGTGCCAGATCTTCAGGGGACCGGGGAGTTTGGCGTTGCATCACTGCAAGGTATATCCGAAAATGTGCAGGTTCGCAGCTCAAAAAACAACAACAAAAAAAGCACAATTCCCACAGCTAAATACGAGGGCTGCTTTCTCTGAATAAAGAAACAAACAAAACAAGAGAAAGTGTAAAAGAAAGAAAAGTTGCCAGATTAATAATCCTTTGCTGTTTGAAAAACAAAGCCCGGCTTTCTCTTGGGTTCCCGGCAGAAGAAGAGAAGGCTGCAAGCTTGAGAGAGAAAGATTCCAAGCAAAAAAAAGTCTCTCTCCCTGTCTTGACTTTTTTTCTCTCCTCTCTCTTCCTTCCTTTGAGTCCTTTTATTCGAGCTGTGTTCTTCCTCCTCTCTGTCCCCCTGGAGTGTGGTAGGTGTCGCTGCTGGGTGTGTTTGTGTGTGTGTGTGTGTGTGAGAGACGGCGAGCAGCTAAGCCGGCGTCCAATGTCAACCCTAACGGAGCATGCTCACTCACACCCTTCCCCTTTCTCTCTCTCTCTCTTTTTCAGCGGCTCCCGACCCAAAACACATAACCCCTTCCACTCCGCAAAACATCATTTCTCTTCCACTCAGACTTTAACTGCACTCTGGATAAACTTCATCTTTCATGTCAGTATTTCTCCATTTTCTTTCTTTCTTCCCCCCTCTCTCTCTCTCTCCCTCTCTTTCTACAGCGTCTTGCGTGCTTTCTCTGCCTCTACCCTGCATATTTTGCTTTTTTTTCCCCCCTTCTCAATGGACATTCTCTTTCACTCTCTTTCTCCCACTTGTATTTCCTTCTATGCCCCCCCCCCTCCTTCTCCTCCCTCCCTCCCTCCTTCCCTCCGCCCGACTGCTGTGGTTGTGCAAGTCTCAGATTTCAGCCTTGTCTGGCTGCAGGCTGTACCACCAGCTGCCCTCGTTGACACCATACCTCACTTTCTTTTCCTTCTATGCTTTATATTGACCCCCCTCCCCGCCCCCCCCTTTTCACACAGTTTGCCACAGTGTTAACCAGCCTCTGCATCACATCCAATAAACTGAGAAATTAGTTCAAACTTGGGGAATGTGGTGCATTTTAAAAAATTACAGATTTACCTTTCAATGCGTTCCTTTATGGGTTCATTCTTGGTATGTAAAATGTTCACGCCGCCCCCTCATCTTTTGCTTCCTTTTCTTACATAGACTCAATCTCAAAATACACACGCACACACACACACACACACTGAGTTAGCCAGGAAAAGGGGTCCAAGTGAAACCAAAATATCAGTGTGAGCCAGAATCTGTCAGCAGGAGAGAAAGTGATACCTCGCTTTGTTTGCGCGCCGAAAGAGAGAGACGTCTCACGCTTAAAAAAAAAAAAAAAAAAAAAAAAGCATCGTGGGTGATTTTCGGTCGCATGTGGACAGCTTGAAATACAGATGCTATACAGCTGTCTAAAAACGTGATGATGATGCACCCGGAGGAAGGGGGGTTCACTGGTTTAAAGCAGCTGCCTGAGTTGGTCTGGACTGTGTGTGTGTGTGTGTGTGTGACCATAATGTAAGAGCGGGGTCCCAAAGTCAAAAAGTTCCCACGTTGGAAAAGTGTATTACTGTAAAAGACAACATATCAAACTGTGGGATAAAAATATCAGAGTAATACATCTTAAGCTTTTTGTCATTATTAAAGCAGTACCCATTCAAACAGCTGCTCATTTAACACATAGAAAAATAAAAAGAGCTGATCTGAGTAATAGTAAATACATGTTCTTTTCTCATTTCAAAATAAAAGTGTACAACAGAGAGCTTCGGAAATAATTTGCATCCTAAAATAAAGTAAAACTACTTTTCTGATTTCTTTGTCTTGTCTCTGCGTGCTTATTTGAATGTGTTGATTTGATTGGCTGGGCAGCATTATATGGGATGATTTGCAACGCAGATAATTGGTCTGCGAATTTCCTGGGCTGTTTAACTAGTACTGTAAAGGCTACAAAAGCTGTGCAGGTTAAAATACAAAAAAAGGTAGCACTTTGGTAACCGAGTGGTTACCGTACATGCTGCATAATCACAGTGTCCCTGGTTCAAATCCAGCAAGTGACCTTTGCTGTATGTCATTCCCCTTCCTCTCTCTCTCTCTCTGTTTCCTGTCAGCCTCTATGCCACATGCGTTCACATAAAAAGCCAAAAATGCCCAAAAATAAATGACAAAATACAAAAATGCTCCGTCCAGACTGAATCATTCTTAACAAATTAGAGGCTATAATGAATGTAATAAGCTTGCACTTGATGCTGCATTTACTTGGCTCCTGAGCAGCTCACCCACCGAGTGTGAAGTCCACTGGATCAACGGTTATCAAGAAAAAGAGATGGACACACACATATGCATACATAGAGTCCTTCCTTTATAGCCAGGTTATACGTGGCTGTTATGACACACACACACAAACAGCATCTTCTTTATGACTTGTAAAGTAGTGAAAACAAATGTCCCTCTACTGCTGGCGTGCAAGAAAAAAAAAAATTAGTAATCAACCTTTGAGAGTTGATTCTGTTGCCAGGAACGCCACTGAAAATGTAGTCATCATGACTTTGTGTGTAACAGTCTGAGAACACCTCGTCCAGCTGACCTGCTCCTGGATTCAGGCTGAATGACTAGAGAAGAGACAGAAGGCACACTGCTGTATTCTCTTCACCGTCGTTATGCTGCATCTGTTCACATTATGGCTAGACAATATAAGCAAAAGCACACACAAACACACTGCGAGCTATAAAAAAAACAGAGCTAGTGACACTAGCCGATGTCCAAAGTGTGTTATTAAAAGGGGGTTGTGGGGGGGCTAGCAGATACAACAATGAGCCATCTGGACCAGGCGGCAGTCCATCACCACAGACCCCAAACACTTCATCACCTACAAGGGTTTACAAAAGAGGAGGAAATAGCAGGATGGAGGAAGAAAAGTGAGATTTATATCCTAAAAAAACAAAACAAAAAAAACATGTTACAATGTGGATGTTTTGAATTAACTGATAAAGCGTCATCGAGCTGAAATGAGAGAAAGAAGAAGAGGAGAAAGCAGAGACGGGAGGTTGTAAAACAAGAGAGAAAGTAACACATTTCCATATGAAATGAGTCCTGTCGTCATTTCCATTTACAGTCTGGCTTCTGCTGAGCTGATGTCACCGTCACATGGACCAAAACAAAGAAGTATTTTGTTTGAAGGTGGCCTTTTGATTAGTCCTGTGATCTGTCCATTCACCATCTTTCACCTGTCCCCTGTACACACTACGTCTACAGGAGGAAGCCACATCTAGATTTAGATGACGTCATCATGTCAAACCAGCACAGAAAAGCTGGATGACAGTGTCAAAAGAGAGAGAGAGGACACAGGTAGCAGCTTCACACTTTCAGCTCAAGCAGCAGTAGCTAATGAATGCTGAATCAGCAAAATTGAAAAATGTTTGGCTGTTGTCTGGTTCATGTGCTCTCTGTGTTTCTGACTGACTGTGGGTGAAAAGATGCTTCATTTCAGAAACACAGCTGGACTGCCACTGGACTGGATTTCTGATCACCTCACATCTCCCAGCTAAAACTTTGATTCGTATCAATCAGCTGAACAGGTCTGAATCAGGACCAGGGTTGGGTATCGTTTAAAAAATGTCGATACCAGTACTAATTCAACGACCCTTAAAGTGCACGCTAACTCAGATTCACCACGACTTCACCACCACAGACGGTTTGTAGCTGCTGTGGCAGTGGGCCAATCAAATGTTGCATTAAATTCAATGAATTTGAGCCCAGCCATATTGTTCTGGAAATTATAAAAAATGTTGCTCACTGATATCAAAACACATATCTCTCTCTGTATTGCTCTGTTAGCTACTAGGACTCAGTTTTACACGTCCAGTGTACATACTGAGTAGGGGTGCAATGATTAGTCGACGTTGTTGTCAAAAATCGATGACAAGGTTAGTCGCCGACGAATTTAATAGTCGATAATTGTCGGTTACGTCATCAGGTGTGTTTTTCGTGCTTTGCGGACCGGTGAACTCCAGCAGTAACAAACAAAGCAGCTGAAAAACACACACTGCAGCATTAAACAACTTAACCCAACTCTGAGGTGAAGTAAATAACTCGGTGCTCAGTCTGTCTCACCTCAGCAACGCTGCGTCCTCTGTGTGTTGGACAGTGACAATCCCGGAGCTAACTGGAGGCTGCTCTCCCTGCTGGAGACTGTGCACACCGCACACCACATGTGCTCCAGATATTGTCATCTTTGTCTCAAATATCCTTGGGAAACCGTAATATAACACTGTGGTGCTGTAGTAATTCATCTGATTCAGTGGCAGTATGGGCAGCCAGCATCTTACCGAGGGCAGCAGGGAGCGCACACACGCACGGAGCGCACACACACACACTATCGCTCATTTACGTCAATGATATAATGTCACCGTGTGGATCAGTTTACCTAGTTACACCGTGGCCCTTCTTCTAGTTTATGAACTAACAGCTTCTACCTGCTGAGATCTCAGTCAGAAGTAGGAGATGAGCAGCAGTAGGTTGACCATCATTTTGTATGGCTTAATGATGCAAAAATTAAAATCAGTCACACCAAATAAACCATAGTTCTTACTGTGAATATGTAGTTTCACAGACACATTGTTGTATTTTTTCTGGGTTGTGAGTAAAATCATTAAGAATAATGTAAAATCAGTCTTCACACCACCAAGGTGAACTGGTTTAGTCTTGACTCTTGGTTGACACTGTTGGAGGATGGTAATATTGATTAATAAATGTGTTGTTCTATTTGTGTGTGATAGAGGATTTGTGCAGTTTACTTTTATTAGCAGTATGTTATAATTCTTAATAATTAAAATAACTTCTATGTTTATACAAAAATGGTTTCTATTCCTTGCATTTCATTTTTTGTAATCATGATTAAATATCATTTTGGTATTTATGGTTATTTCTATGTATTGATCTATATGGATGGCGCTGAAGGGGAGTTCACCCGGGAGCCTTACAAGCTAGAACCACCACTGATCCGATTAGTCGATTAATCGTTTCAATAATCGATGACTAGTCGACTATCAAAATAGTCGTTAGTTGCAGCGCTAATACTGAGCAAACATTTGAAACTATTTTACAGAAAGAAAATCTACCTACTAATGTGAAAAAGGAAAAGCTAATA
The DNA here is from genome assembly GCF_963691925.1 of Scomber scombrus. Taxonomy (NCBI): domain Eukaryota; kingdom Metazoa; phylum Chordata; class Actinopteri; order Scombriformes; family Scombridae; genus Scomber; species Scomber scombrus. The sequence continues at coordinate 30,370,349 of NC_084975.1, read as the reverse complement.
ATAAGAATAAGAATATTTGATAAGGCATTAGAAAGGAGTTAGATTTGTGGATGCAATACTGTATTCCACCACCTTCATACTAGTTTGCCCTCACATTTTGGCTGTTTAGTCTGCCAATCAAAATGCAAAAATGTACCAACCTGACTGTGTATTTGCTATATTACGTAACAAAGCTCCTGTTACATTAAGAGTCCTGCATTTTGGACGGAGAGCGGGTACGTCTGCGTCTCACCTTTTCCCTTAATTAGCCAGCCCTGGTTTGTTTTATTAGAAGCTGCTGCTTGTGCCAAAGAAAAAGAAAAAACTAAAAATCAGTGTTAACAAGGGGAAACATTAGACTACTGTGTAATGCGCTGGTGAGCGAGCCAATGGAAGTTTTGTACGCGCCAGTTAGGAGCCAATTCGCTTTTAATGAGAGGCTCTTCCATCTGGCTTGGAGCTGGATGAGCTAACGAGAGGGAAACTGAATGCATCGGCAAGTATGTGAGCCATTATTACCTGGAGTTTGTTTTGTTTGGGTGTGTGAAAATTCATTCGAAAGTTTGGATAAGAAGAGAAAGTAGTCCTTTGTGTCAGGTACATATTTTTGGATGCATTCGGTCAGAGCACAGAGTCACATATAAATAATGCTTGGCAGTTGATGGAGCTCTTCAGAAGTAGAGATGTGCTTGTTGATACACAGACTGGAGCTCTGGAGAATCACATGAATGACTGTCTCTCTAGCTGATGTTGAACACAGTCCAGACTCACTCAAATAGATGATATTACATTTTTAGGATGAACGTTAAAAAGGTTACATCATTATACCTACAGAAACTGCCACATATGTAATAAAAAACACATTTTTTAAACTTCTACTATTGGAATTTGTCTGGGAGTGTTTGTAGTAAGCAGCCCTGGTCCCCAAATGAATTCTCCAATGATTCAAATAACCAACAACAAACAGAGGAATATTTCCTTTAGGGGGGGAATGTTGCAACTTCTTTTACCTTGGCAGCCGCCTCTTTTCCACAACAGGAAAACAACTAAAGTAACAGTGCAGCTTAGCAGCTTGTTACCATGGAGAAGCCACACAGAGCTGAGATGTCAGGACAGAGGCAAAACCAACTCCACACACACACACATGCGCACACACATGCGCACACACATACAAAAAGAGAGCCATTAAGCAAGCAGGGACTCCCTTTGGCATTAGTAACACATCTAGAGTTACCTCACTGCTTCAGAGCCAATGAGTCACTATGTTTCTCTCTCAACACACACACACACACACACACACACGTCATTCTGGTTATGAAGAGCTATAGTCACTGGACATGTACTACTGATGCCGTGCCAGGACAGAGAAAAGCAAAAAGGTCTCCTGACACACACACAGCATCTTATCCACCCCTTGTCTACATTCAATTTTGCATGAAAGCACCATCAGTCCCACAGTAAATATACACAGAGATCATTTCAAATATTGGTATTAGATGTAGTCACTCTTGCCAAAGTCACACCCCTGCTGCTGCTGCTGCTGTGAGAAAAGCACGTGGACAGTCTCATATTCACAAAGTACATCAAGTACAACCTTAATTCGAGCGGCATACTGCGGGAGTGACAGCACTATTACAACCCATCTAATGACCTTGTCAGCACACATACGTGATTACATAAACCTAACTGCATGATTCCAACGAAATCCAGCGCCACACAAAAGGCTGCATGTTTCCTCTGTGTAAACAACATTTTAAATGATGGGGAAAAAGATCACAAACACTGAGCTGAATGAAAAGACATCTAAAAGAACATATTCATCTGTATTTGTTGCTGCATATGTCAACAGTTGTGGTTTTGTGCTACAAAAATGTCACTAATTTCGTCATTGTTTTTTGAGTTATTGCAACTGATGGAAAAATGAGCCAATGTTTATTGTTTATTTTTTACATAACTGTAAAAAGACATAATGTTTGGTTTTCCAGCTGTCCCCAAAACCACTGATGAGCTCACAAAGGTGAAAACATAAAAAACTTCTTAGTTACTAAGTTTGTGGCACTGCAACTAGGCATGAAACCACATCACTTTTTCATCCAACCACACAAAATATGAAAGAAACCATCTGTAATTTTTATTTATTCATTTATTTATTTGCAATTTACTGAATATGAGGATTTCACAAGGATGAGTCTTTCCTATCCATGACATAACCCGGTGGATACATTACTAACAGACTTAAGCTTTACTAAAAGCCCCTCAGGTCAACAGCTCATCTAACCAACACTGACTGTACTACACACAGTCAGCAAAAATCAAGAAGCCTTTTTTTACATTTGTATTTTGCTCAGGATGTTTTGCTACACACCTGTAGTGCAGCATCACAGCTGTTTGCCTTTTTTTCCCCCTCCTCCCCCTGATTAGAGCTCCCATCTGTCACTGTGATGGACTGGTTGACTGACATTACCCTCGCTCTCCTGTTAGACCCCAACAACGTAAACCTTCCCCCTGAACAATCATCTTCCTCTACAGTCTGTGGCTGAGCTTCAGACAGGGTTCAGATTTATGTCCAGGATCATGTAGTTGGTTAATCAAAGTGTCAAGACTGAGGACAAAATGACTTATATATAAACGAGGTATATTCTTAAGAGTACATCAAACTCTAGAGAGTTTTACAAGCTCACACCTCTGGAGCTGGAGTATCTGTGGTTTGTGTTTAAGGCATCTAATCAGAGGCTGATTTACAAGCAGGATTAATGCAGTTCAATGTTGATATCAGAATTTCAACTCCCTAAAATTGGTATTGGCCTCGCCCCCCAAAAATCCAGTATCCGTCGGGCCCTAGTTAAAATACATTAAATAAATAACAAGCTTCACAGATTGGATCAACCCTCCCCTAATCAAGCAGTCACACCTGCCTCATGCCATTATATACTAAAATGAATGAAAACTGGAACTACGATGATTCATTAAAAAAAAAAAAAAAGACTTCTAATGTTATCTCAGTATAGAAAGTGAAACTGTATAAAGACACACTACACCAGGCTGAGGCTGGTGGTCACTGTATTATAGCAGTAATGCAAAATAAGGAAAGACAGTACCTGCTTTTGCACCACTGTCTTTCTTAACTAGGTCAAAACCAAGTGTATGGCTACACCATCTATGGTCAATGTGTGAAACTGTGGCCCGACCAGCAGTAGTCAGTGATAGTGTCTGTAATGTCTATAATGTGAATACCTGGATATCTGTATTTTTCTGCAGTGGTTTCCAGTTATATTTGTTGTTACTTAGGTTGCATATCACATTGTAATTATAATCATTGTAATTATCTAACCACTGCTCTTTCATCTCTATCTATCTACGGATGTCTCTCATTTATCTCGCTCGCTCTGTATATTGAACGTTTCATCAGATTGTTATTTGTGGCGTTTTAAACTGTGCGCTGTCCCTCATACCTTCCAGCCAATCGAAAGCCGTTTTACCTCTCCTATTCTGCAGGCTTGCACTGGTTTTCCCAGCTTGGGCTGAACCAACACTGGGAGGTTTGTCATGTGCAGCGGGCCCCAGGTGTGGCCCAGGTGAGGTGCTGACATCAGCCCGACGCTCTCTGCCGACCACATATACACAACATTGCACTTTCACTTTAATACTCTGCAGAAAACCCTGGGCATCTTCTGACTGACTGCACAGTGTTTGTGGAATATGATTTTACCAGCACACTGTTTCCCCTATATTCATTCTCGAAATTACGAGCGCCACTCATAAAATTTCATTAATATCAATGGGCAGGTAATGATTTACACTGTGCAAGCATGATCAACAGCCAACGTTACCATGGGATTATTTTGAGTCATCTTCCCTTTCCTCATTCCATCTATATGAAAAGGTACTGTTCTAAGGAGAGGAAAAGGTTAGTTGTAAGTTGTCAGACTGGTAGTAAATGTAGAATCCAGGCTGCCGTGCATCAGTTAATAAATGCTTCAGCTTCTCAACACCAAGAAAAGTCTGTTTCTCCCCCAACTGCTGGAAAAGTGAGGGGGTTAGCTCTGAATCTAGTGACAATGGATTAGCCTAACCTGAGCAGTCTCACTTAAGATGGACTGACCTTTAAGGTGGACCAGCTATTCTCATTTTAGTGTCAATCTTAGCCGCTCTGTCCAGCTGCTGAGTCCACCCCAATTAACAGAAAAACTACTGTTTACAGCTATGCTACACACTACAGTCCAGTTGGAAATATATTGACAGATTCTAATTTTCCAGATAAATATCTCATAAGCAGAATGTCTCTTTCCTGCCGCAGTAAGGTAGGCGATGAGCTACAACATCACTTCGCCACAACAAGCCGTCCTCCGAGCTGGACTGATGACACTGGTCACTGTGTACAGCTGTCTATGAGACAAGTGTGTAGGGACTGTCGGATAAGTGCAAGACTTAGTTTGCTGCAGGTGAGGAAACTCAAGCTATTTGTGTTTAACGGTAAGTTTCCAACTGACTGCTGAAATAAGTTATTATTGTTACATTTCAAGACATTATTTACATTTGACCATATGGGCTTAATGTGCTACATTCAGCAAAAAAACAAAACAAAACAATGGTGGTTAAGTCACACTTGATCTTTTTAAAGTAGAATTTGAAAATGTAAATGACAGTTGTCAGGGCATAACACTATTGATCCATTGATCCTTACAGATCAAGACTCAATAGGCTGACAATGGGATAGCCATCAGCGCTGAAAAAACAAAACAAAGGTTTATAGGGGTGCACTGATACATCGACCAAATATCAGTGTCAGCTGATATTCCCCTTTTTGACTGAAACTGGCCTATCGGTATATACAAATCACCATTGTCAGTGGCCGATGCTCAGGTTATCTGCTGTTGGACAATGACAGTGCTCATTCAAAGATTTAAAACAATTCAGTTAAAAAAAAAAAAAAGACTCCTTTCTTTCCCTGTGGAGGGAACAACAACAAAACATAACAACATTATCCAAAAGAAAAAAAAGCTATTGTATATAACGCTTATCGGCCATATACTTATTTTAATAATCGGTATCGTCCCCGAAATTCACACTCTGTGCATCCCTAAATGTTTAAATGGAAAGCAGAGTGGCATTGTGATATTATATTCAAAAATCAAATCATGGCTTGGGAGAATTGTGACAGCCTTAATATTTTGCTCTGTAACTTCAGATAACTTGTAAATTGTTCAAATAGCATGTGGCTGCGAGGGAGACAGCCAAAACATAAACAAATAAACTGTGCCACTCTTTCATTTCTGTTAAAGACAACACTCATCAAAAGTGTCAGTGTCCTCCCACTAGCTTTTTTTTTTAAACTGATGAGCTGAAATCACTTTCAAAAACATGACCCACATGCTCTACATGACAAATAAATGTGATGTCGGACTTTATAGTAGCTGTACTTGTCTGGCTGAATCAGCCGTGACCACATCTCTGCTGCCCTTAATGACAGAAGTCCTTATATAGTCATGTCTAGTCTTTAGCAACAAAACTTTAGGAAACATGCACACCTCCATGTCCTGTGACTAATAACCACAATCGCCCATTTCGGAAGTGTTTGTTTGCTTTTGACATGTGAACATCTCTGCTGGAACATGCATTTATTTCCCTATGTGGCTCCAGTCAGAACTAAAGACTTATAATCTTAACACATCAACTGAGTAAAGCATCACTCATCGCTGCTGCAGATACACGCCAAAGGTTTTCTTACATGTAAACACAACATCATCATCATATAGCTGCAATCTGTGCCTTTAACGCTGCAGCATTTGAAGCTTTTGCATTGATGACAATGGAGCAACTTCCCCGGTGTCTACAAGTTACTAATGCATGTTGCACATTTCAGGCCTCACAACTTACTGAGCATCTTTCTTCTTCTGTTGCATGAGCACACCAGTCGTAATGAACCCATAAGAAGAAAGATGCTCAGCACAGATCCATCCAACGTCAACCTGCGTTAGCCACATATAAGCCCTCTACAGGTGTCCATGTTGCTGACAATAACGCTATCTGTTTTACTGCTGCCATCATGTGTGTTCAATAACGCAGTTGTAAGCCATCAACTGAACAATTCTCACCAAGGCTAAAAGCTGACATTCAGTCGTCCTCCTCTTTAGAGACAGGTCAAACACACGCAGTCACACAGTCACGGTGGCTCTCTGAAAGCAGCACCAGGTCGTACTTTGAGTAAACATTACTCATCACTTCCTCTACACCAGTCACTAAACCGGGTTATGGCAGTAACGCTGCTACACAAAACAATGCCACGATGGGTTTCTGTTGACCTGATCTAACCTGCTTTGAAAGCAAAATGGCCTTGTCTGGCAAGGCAGACAACGGCGTACCCTCGCTAGCATTAACTGTTACAGACATACAAGGCCTCGTCTTGCCGTAAAGCAGCTCCAATAGCATATTAGCTGTAGCCGAATCGGTGACTCGTTAGCTTAGTGTGTGTGAACAAGCAGAGAAACCGATACCTTCATGTTATTCATGCACAGTTCACTGCACGTTAACGAGAATATTTGCCCACCAGGCATGCCATTTGACTGCACGACATAAACAAGTGTGCATTTTAAAACGTCAAGGTAGCAAACAAGCTAGCGGCACGGCTAGCCAGCTTTTTCTGCCAACAGCCAACATTAGCAGCGCGCTAATGAAGGAAGCTAACGTCTGCTAACAGCAGGGCTGTTGTTTTCCCCCCAACACACACTAGTTACACTCGAAAATACGATGCTTCTCTCGCCACGGCACACCCGGCTTACCTCGGACGAAATATCCTTTAATTCCCTGCAGGTACGTAGGGTGAATGTACGGCGACGTGATGGACACAGGGTCGATCTTGGTCGTCTTTCATTCGTTAGCTCGATGTACACACACTCGCACTGCTCTTGAAACAGAGACGAGACGCCAGCCTTTAAGTACCAGCCGGAGCGCGCACAGTTGTTGAAGTTTGTCGCGGGAGCGCGCTCTGCACGAATCGCAGCACCGCAAGCACTGTCAGTACATTGGCCCTGTTATAATCCTGTTATCAGTGTTGGAGAGTAATTAGTTACATGTAACTGCGTTACGTCATTTAATTACGAAATAAATGTAGCTGCAATCTGTTATAGTAATTGTGAAAAAATGTGTCATCAAATTACAGTTACTGATGGAAATATTTAATTCTTTGAGATCAACATTTTTTATATTTTATAAATAAATCATGACGTGGGCTTATTTGGGGCACACATGGGCTTAAATGGTGTCACAGTACCAATTAAGCTCACGCCAGACTTTTGACTTTTTTCATCAAATATCTTTATATTCCAAAATCTACATGAACTAATGAATACATTTTCTAATGAGAGATAAGTCTTCTTTATAAGAAATGATCTCCCTTATAAATCATGTCAGTATCCATGAAAAACACCTGAACTTAGATTTTGGTGCTTAATGGGAACACTTACCCTAACAGCTGAAAACATTCGGTAGAAAATTAGAAAAGTAATCAAATGTAATAAGTTACATTACTTTGATTAAGTAATTGAAATAGTTACATTACTTATTACATTTTAAATCAGGTAATAATCTGTAACCTATTACATTTCCAAAGTAACCTTCCCAATCCTGGTTATAATACAGTTGGATCACCACACCATGCCGTTCACACAAATACAAAATGATTCAATTCTAATAATAATAAACAGTGAACTAACAATAACTTCATGAATTGGATGGTTTTTAGGTTTGTTTTTGTTTTTTTGTTTTTTAGAGAGTCTAGGGTCTGTGCTGATGATGTTTAGGAAGTCTGTTCCACAAGAAACAAATCCCTGCCTTACAGTTCATTTTCAGCTTTCATTTCACCCAACATAATGATCAAGTCATTCACCAATGAGCCCACCCCCAATAGCACACCCATAAACACCCAGGACACCTGCACCATCCCCAGAGAATCATGCCTGATTGTCAGCAGTGTTGTTTACGTTTCACTTTACTTTCACTTCATTCTGCTTTCCCCTCTTCACACCAGTTGGCAGCCTATTTTTATCAAGTGGATTTTCCCCATAACCTCTTTTACTTAAACCAAAATAGCTGTATAATGATTTAGTGATTGAATAAGTAGAAAAAACATTTTCAAAAGCAGTTACCTTTACATAAAGGCCTCTATATCCTGTGACTGAGAGCATGGTTTGACATGTGACATCGAAATAAGAGAGTGGGCCTTTTTAATTACTGTGTCCCTTTATCGGGTTTGATTAAATTATAACAAAATCAAAACAAAAAATGAATCAAAATCAAAGAAAAGAAGATACATTCGTCATCTGTCAATATGGTTAACAGCAAATGAATATCTGATTCTCCTGATCAAGTGCACAGCAGTATGAAACTATCAGATGTGATATAGTATGCAAACACTAACACTGCTTGGTTCAGCAGTGTAAGCAGACCGTGCCATTCAGTCTTGATGCTGAGCATACATGTAACTGGGTGAGATTAAGATTAAAAGGTCATGCCTGTTCTCTCATAGTAAACTCACCACCGCTACCCGCTACACATACACTATCAGGAGGGGAGGGGGACAGAGATTGGAAGAGAAAGAGAAGAGAGACAGAGAGGAAGGTAGGTGGGGGTGGGAGGGGCCACCCAGGCTGGGATTATAGAGAAGGATTGGTTATGTAAGTGCATTGTCCCACTAGGCCAGCAGCAGCCTGAGCGCATGGGAGGGCCAGAGAGACTCAGACAGCAGGAGAAGTGAGAGAAAGAACAGACTTTTGTGGATATAATCCTATTGTCCCATCGTGAACAACGGCTTTAGGCATATACCTCTTATTGTAATCATACAGAGTGTAACAACCTTTCTCTATAAATGAGCCCACAACTTCTTTCTTAGACTGTAGAGTGTTTTCCTCCATTGTCTGGAAATACGAGTATGTCACCTATCCAATTATGATAGGTAACTTTCAAACATGCAGCTTCTGGACTCTTTAGCGGTGGCAATATTGGTTGGTTGATACAGCACTCTGGTTCAAACTGAAATATCTCAATAGTCATTGGATGGATTGGCATAACATTTTGCATTCGTGGTCTCCAGAGGATGAAGTCTAAAGCATTTGGTGATCCCTTCTAACACCACCATGAAGCTGATGTTTTTTGTTTTTTAGTGATATATCTCAACAACCAATGGATGGATTAGAATTAGATGTGGTACAGGTGTTCAGATGCCCTAACTTTAACCCTGCTTTTACAGCGCCACCAACAGGTCAAAGTTCTAATATATCCTGTGAAATATCTCAACATCAATACAATTGATTGTCAAAAATGTTTGTTTAGACATTTGTAGTGCCTGGACAATATATCCTGAAGACTTTGGTGACCCCTTGACTTTTGCTCTAGTGCCACCATGAGGTTAACGTTTGAAACTTCTCAACAACCATTGGATGGATTGCCATGAACTTTTTACAAAGACATTCATGGTCTCCAGAGGATGAACCATAAAGCCTTAGGTGATCCCTTCTAACACCAGCATGAAGCTGATGTTTTTTTAGTTTTTTTGTGAAATATCTCAACAACCAATGAATGGATTACAATTAGATGTGGTACAGGTGTTCATGGTCCCCAGAAGATGTATCTTACTGACTTATGTGAACCCTTGACTTTAACTCTACAGTCAAAAATGTATCCTATTAAATATCTCAACATCAATTAAATCGATTGTCAGAAATGTTTGTTTAGACATTTTTAGTGCCTGCACAATACATCCTAAATAACCTTGGTGATCCCTTGACTTTTGCTCTAGTGCCACCATGAGGTTGATGTTTGTGGTTTTTAATGAGATTTGGATGGATTGCCGTGAAGTTTGCATTGCATTCATGGTCTCCAGAGGATGAAGCATAAAGCCTTTGGTGATCCCTTCTAACACCACCATGAGGCTGATGTTTTTTTGGTTTTGTAGTGAAATATCTCAACATCCATTGGTGAAATTAGGTACAGACATCCATATTCTGCACAGGATGAATTTTAATCACTGACCAAACAAAGCACATGCTGAGTATGATAGGCGTGTCTTTATGATCGACCAAGTTACTTCTTTAAACTTTGTCTGAACCCTGAACAAACAGAGAGGCAGTGTCCCAGAAGAGCGGGGTTTGAAATGTACCTCTGTGGCAGTAACATCTGGGCATCGGGGTTAGGTTATTAGTAACATATTAAAATAATTCATCGAAAGTGGCAGCTAGCCAGCAAAGCAATGCAAGGGTTAGTGTAATATGATCCTGTGTCTTGGTGCCTGGGAGCTGCACTTTGAACAAGCTGAAAGCAGGAGACTTTTTACAATGCCAAAGTACAGAGAAGTGAAGTATGGTTCAGACGGGATAGAATGAATGCATGTGCAGTGTGTCTGCTTTTTTTTGGTTTATTGAAAAAATGTTTTAACCTTTGAGATCTTTATGAATTGTTGACGACACAATTGTAGAACTTTGTCCTTTTTTTGTACAGTGCAGGGTAACACATTGATGGAAACAGACTGAGGTGATGACCAATCTCACAGTTCTGGAAATATCAACAGAAAAAGATTATAGAAATTCAGTTGTGGATGAGTTGGAGATGGTTATAAGCAAGCTCATTCCCTTATTTTTTTGGGGCGGTTGCAGGTACTAATGATAAGAAGCACACAGTGGGCAAACAAAGAAGGAATGAAACGACAGGGAGTGCAGAGAGGAGTGTGTGGGAGAGGGGTTGGGGGAATGGAAAGGAGAGGAAGTGGGGAGATCCAAACCCAAGAGAATGTTAAGCTGTTCTGGTATGCTGGTGGAATTTGAATTTCTGGTCGGACATAACGCTACATATTGTTTTACTTTTTCTTATCCTGGTGAAAAAGGGAGGAGGGGAAAAGGGCTGGAGGATAGACACTGAGAGAGTGGCTGCAAAAAGAAAAAACGTGGAAGGAAGAGAGCTGAAGAGATAGTTTAAAGAGGAGAAAGGAGGAGAGTCTGAAAGAAAGGGAGGAAGGAAGTGAGGAGACAGGGGTGATGGATGTAAGGAGGATGGGAGAAGAGTAGAGACAGAGGGCGAAGTGGAAAGACTACGTTTGGAAAAAAAGAGGGAGTCGGGGATAGGAAGAAGGTGACCGAGAGCTGTCAGGACCGTTCGTACTCACATCAGCGAATTCCACACGTGAGGCTGTTTGGCAATAGATTTTTATCCTGAAACTAATGTCAATTCTTAGCTGTGGATTTCTGCACTCTGAACTGAGGACTTTACTCCTGAGATATACTGTTGAGTTTGCTGCTGAGATCCTCGTGGGAAAACCTTTGCCGGACTGGTTTTGAACCCTTGGCCTTTACACTCACTAACTGCAACAAGGAATGTCAAGCATACAGTATCCAGTATCTGAGTATGAGGCAGCTGATTGGATTGAAAGTGATTGAATGGTTCGATGTGCTCTGAGAATATATATCTGTTTATGTAGTGACACAGTTTAAGCGTGACTGTATTTTGGCTGTAATCTTGAGGCTGGTCTAATGAACTGCAGCATGTACCGACACCCAAAATGATGTCACATGATATGGCCGCTGCAGGTGGGTTCTCACGTGATGACAAAAGCATTATGACGCTCAGGAAGAGAGAATGGAGGTTGCTGAGCTTTAAGCCACTTTGTGTCACATTACATAATGTCATGTATTTCTTCTCACTCACAGCTTGCTGTTTAGCCTCTGGCCCACCAAATCATTTTACAGTGGATTAATGTAATTATGTGATTATGAAATCCAGCTATTAAATTATGGTCCATGGACAGTGATCAAAGCACAACTGCAGCACAAACAGCATTGTCTATGTCTTTATGGCCCATAAGTACAGGGTTTAGTATGACACACTGGACCACAGTGCAACAAGAAAGGCAATTAAGGATATAGTCTGACTCAGAAAAACGGAAACAGTGGTACAGACAGGATTCGGATTTGAGCGGCCCCATTTAGAGTGGAAAAACCACAAGTCTATAACCGGCAACAGTATTTCCCCATTTTCTGTTGACGATCGGTGGTAGGAGGAGGCACAATCGAATCCTGTGACCACAAGCCTGAAAGAGTCCTGTGTCTGTTAAACAGAAGATTGGCAGATTGGCAGATTGGTGGTACAGAGTAATAGAAAAAACAACAAATTATGTATCAGAAAACATATATTTGAATGTCAAGTATATGCCAAGTAGCCAGCACGTACCCAACATCTTAACAACTACATTTATTTTCATTTGTGCATCTTACTGTTTAAAGCAGACATTCTCAAATTGAGAAATATTTTTTTTAGTTGGTGGAAGTTTTTGCCTAAAATAGTTTTAATTCTCTCATATAAAAGGTTCAGTAAGAAGGTCTGTGTTTATCTGCCAAGTCAGAGAACCTTCCACCAAAAAAAGCTTTTAAAAAAAAACCTTCTATGTTATTCTTTGTCAAATCAGTGACTGAAAAGGAGAGCTGGTTCTGTGATGACTCTAGTTTGGCCACCCAGGTTGGACACACTCTTTTTTAATTTAGACATTTCTTGCACTTATTGCACTTTAAATGTACCTGCTTTGTTTTTGCTTTTTACATTTTTTTTATAGCATGGGCCTTTAATGAATTGACTTCTGCAGTTAATGTCAACTTTTAAAATGTTAACTAAAAATGTCAAGCTCCCTGCAATTTTGACATCATTTGAATACACTTGTAGAGTGTGTATTACAACGTAGAGTAACTTATTGTTGCCTCTCCGTTGTGTCTTTGTGACCACAGAAATGTTGACCTCCTGTCACCAGTCATGTTGCAATAGAGGACATAGTTACTGTGCTGTGTTAAATGAAGTACAGACTATTTAACCATTTCACTCCAAACACCAGGTCCTCAAACATACATCAGTAAAAAAAAAATGATGCAACATAAGCCCATCTGCCTCAATTACAAATTTGTCTTTGTGACTTTCAATTTAACCCTCCTGTTGTCCTCCCGGGTCAAATTGACCCCATCTCTTTTGACTGTTCCTTATTTCCTTCCTTCCTCCTTCTTTCTTTGCTCCCTCCTCCTTCCATACTTCTTTACTCACTTCCTTCCATCCTTCCTTCCTTCCTCGCTCCCTCCCTCCTTACTCCTTTCCTTCCTTCCTTCCTTCCTTCCTTCCTTCCTTCCTTCCTTCCTTATTTACCTTCCTCCCTTCCTCTCCTTACTTCCTTCCTCTTTCCTTCTTCCCTCCTTTCCTTCTCTCCTTACTTCCTTCCTCTTTCCTTCCTTCCTTCCTTCCTCCCTTCCTTCCTCCCTCCTTTCCTTCCTTCCTTCGTTCCTTCCTTCCTTCCTCCCTTCCTTCTCTCCTTCCTTCCTTCCTTCCTTTCCTCCCTCCCTCCCTCCTTACTCCTTTCCTTCCTTCCTTCCTTCCTTCCTTCCTTCCTTCCTTCCTTCCTTCCTTCCTTCCTTCCTTCCTTCCTCCTGTCCTTTTTTGACCTGAGGACAACAGGAGGGTTAAAGAAGTACTTTGCAAAGGATCGATGTACAGTCACGACAGAGTGCAATTGTAGACTGATGGTGATTCAAAAATGCATTTTCATCATACATCATACATCATACATACAACTTAGGAGACACTAATATGTAAGCACTAATATCAGGCAGGAATGAAGGTTGTTACTTTTTTCCCACAACTTTCGAAACACTGTATGCCATACTGTGAAATGACTGTGATGTGGAAATAAACAGTTTAGACATCAATACTGTATCATTTATTTTTTATATTATAATTATAATAATAATAATTTTTTTTAAATGTAATTATTTAAACATTTTTACTTTTTACATGGTCTTTATACACGGTCGCCCATAAAGTTGGAATAAAATATTTCTTACTTCTTCTCATGAAATGATTGTGACGATGTGATTTATTCTTGATAGATAAAGTGTATATATTCTCAAAATTGTATTGATCTCTTTGCACCTGGTCAAAGGTGATTACTGATGTGTATAAATAGAAAATAAAAAGAGACTGAGACTGTTTCATTGTATAGATTTAATGAATATATTCATATGAATCTTCTTGTATCTGTGTGTGTGTGTGTGTGTGTGTGTGTGTGTGTGTGTGTGTGTGTGTGTGTGTGTGTGTGTGTGTGTGTGTGTGTGTGTGTGTGTGTGTGTGTGTGTGTGTGTGTGTGTGTGTGTGTGTATGTGTGTGTGTCATTAATGCTGTTTCCAAGTTGTGTTTAATGTGATTTTTGGAACTTAAAGGAGAGGTTCCCAGTTTTCCAAGTTTGTCCAAGTGAACACTAAAGGAGGTTTTCCTCACTGTAATCATTCCTCCTGTTCATATTGACTATTTATATGAGGCTTCATTAGTCTGAGTTAGTCATATCAAGTGATATCTGACACATTTACAATCTTTTTAGCATTAAATTAAGAGCTGTGGTGGAAGTATAGTAACAAAAAGATGAACATAGAAGACGTGATGATGTGACTCATTTGGGCGGCTGAAGCTTCATATTAGCTTCAGATCAATTTTAAATAACAAACATTTTTACACAGAAGGAAGGGCTGTGGAATCTGTCCCCCATCACTTACATTGTAAGTGCATTACAATTTTTGGAAAACAAATAGTTGATTATGATCATGACCATCATTTAATGAAACAGAAAATAATGTGGTCTAAAAGAAGCTCTTAATGTTTATGAAGAATATAAAGAGTTCAATATAAAGAACATTAAAGAACCCTGTAATATAGTTTACTGTTTCAAGGTGCCAAATATTTCGCAACATATAGAACCTTCAATGTAAAACCAATTATTGTAAGAGTGTGTGGCCTTAGAAAGTTCCCACTGGGAGACAAAAATATTCTTTCCTCTTCTTCCTGTTATCCAGAGTTTCTCAACCCTTGGGTCAGGGCCTCACGTGTAACAGCCACAGTACGGAAGCCATACGTTTTTTGCATGCAAAGACATCTATAGCGCCAAGTAGCACCCCAATCTGTCCCAAATTATGCTACCTGCAGCCAGCGGGGGAATTCTCCTGCAGCTATCTTCTGGCCAAAAGCTGGCCTGTGTATGATTTGCATCAGTATTTTCCACTGCAGTCGAAGAATAATCTTTGGACGCACAAATTGTCAGTGCTGGCAGGCCCATTTGTCTGAAACACAAGCCTCATGCATTTGCATAATGAGAGCCAGGTTGCATGGAGCATGTTGCTTATGTAATGGCACACCTGATGTGTGTTAGGACATGTGTGCTTCTGGTGTCTCTGGGGTCTGGCCCTTGGAAATAAGTGAATAAACAGATAAAAGAAGGAATATAATGATGATGATGATGATGTGGATCTTTAACCATAAGAGGAGTCGTACTAACTTGATTTCCTTTTGGCAACCGTCTTATCTGTGTCCATGCAGTCTTTACTGTATCTGGACTTCATCAGAACTTTATTTTTTTTATCAGGAGCCACAAGTGAAAAAAGCCTGGTTGCTCGGTGTCACAAAAAAATGTAAAAGTAAAAGCTAACATTACATGCATAAGAATTTCACTTAAATCCAATGTGTCTGGTTAGCAGGGTTCAGGCTGAATGTGATCTGCCTGAGCTCAGACCACACACACATTTGCATGAAGGCAAAGAGGAAGAGGAGCGTGCTTCTTGTGAAACCACTGTCATTATACATGTGTGATCCCCCTGCACCTAGAGAGCAGCACCCTAAAAATCCCTCCATATCTAACACATATTCTTTTGGTGTTTGGTCATAATCCAAAGAGTTTTAACAGGCTTATTTGGTCCTAACAAAGTCTACTGCTTTTTTTTTGTTTTTGTACTGTGACTGTTGGATAAAAGATAAACTGAAGACAAATGGCAGTTGGTGGAAAGCTCTTCACGATCACACACATGTGCTTAGTTGTCAGGAATCTAACCCTGACCCTAACCCTAACCCTAACCCTAACCCTAACCTTAACCCTAACCCTGACCGTTAACCCTAACCCTAACCCTAACCCTAACCCTGGAGTTGGGTAGAGCTGTGCTGGAAATTTCCTAACTCAACTAAAAAACAAAACTAAAACTAAAACTATACACATGTCAGGGTGAAGATTGTCCCACCCAAACAGGTGCAACAAACCGAACAGGAGAATCAGGGAAGACAGTCAGTCAGGCACAGTCACACCCACACACTACCGAGAAGAGGTTGCATCAGTGATTTATGACAAATTCTTTAAGGGTGCACAAGAAGATGGAAAGTAGTGATTTAAAGTAGCAAAAGAATCAATTGATGAAATGAACGAGTGGTGTAGTTTCTCTACCGCCTCCCTTTGTGGCTGAATTTTGACAATTCGGATCAACATGTACTAATGTGTGTTTTTAACCATCTAGCTGCTTAATGACAGTCTGTGGGTCGGTCCGCCACTTCAGATCCAGAATGAAATATGATGGATTGTCATAAAATGTTGTGGACCTCAGACAATGAGTCATTGTGGTGTCCTTCTTGCCCCTCCACCCTTGAGCACCACCTGCTGGTTGATATTTGCAGATTGGAGTGAAATTTCTCAACAGGTATCGGATGTATTGTCGTGAAATTTGGCACACGCATTCGTTTTCTATCAGGATGAATTGTAGTGATTAAAATTCATTTTGGTAAGTTTTCATCTAGCGCCATCAGCAGGTCAAAAAAAAATATTGCGACCAATACAGTTTATGACTGCATCTCTACTGTGCAAAACTCATCTCTCCATCATCCTCAACTGATATTTGTGGTCAGCGATTATTGCTATATCCTACAAAAACATGAAAAAAAAGCATGACCACAAAAGAGTATAGAAAACTCTACCAGATTACAAAGAGGATGACTTTGAGAGAAATGAATAGACGAAGGCCGCTCACAAAGAAGTTTCAGCGTCATAAATTTCATTGAGAGACAACGCTCGTAAAAGCTTTAAAAAAATGACGGCCTGGTGTTTTCCAGATAAAATGAAAGGTTACGGTCTTGTTTATACCCAACACATGGTCTTTGTTACAATAAACCAACTTTTTAGTGTACAGCCTGTCTGCCAGCCAGCTTCATTCTCATGGGCTCCTAATTATGGAACCTAAAAAAAAAAAAACTAAAAAGAAATTGTAAGTCAGGGGTTTTCAAAGTTGGAGACTGTGAGCCCCCCCCCCCCTCCCTCCTTTCATATCCCCATCCAATTTAATGGGTTAGTTTCGCCCAATTCCCGAATGTCTATGGGATCAGGCTTCTGTGGTTTAATCCCTTATACACCCAACAAGCCAAGATAACAGATACAGCTGGTTGATTTAGTACAGACTACACCAAACACATAAAAAAAAGATCTTTCTGAAGGCATTAATTGGTTTCTGACCCTGGGAAAGTGGGAAAAACTGTAAAATTCCCTGAAATGACAGTATCTGTGAACCATCTCTTTAACCAAAACACACATATTTAGGCACATAACCCCCCCCCCCCCAGGGAGGCCTGTCTCCCACTTTGAAAACCTCAGTTCACTGCAGTAGCTAAAAAATATCTAAAAAATATAACACCTAAAAAAAAAGAGCCTGTGTACACAGCACACGGTCTATAATAAAACTACAGACATTACAGCAGTGGAGAATAATAATAATAATAATAATAATAATAGTACAGGATATAATCATGCTATTTCCAAATGCATGCTGGGATATGATGGCTGTGTGGCGACATCACACGCTGTTTCACAATCTGCCACTTCACTTCTCATGCACTATATTGCCTTGTCAAATGAAACCGTGACATTAAGGATGTATAGTGGTTTAATATGATGCCAAAAGGCTGAAACTTCTTCTATTGCAAAAATTAACAGACAAAAAAACCCCAACACATTACTCCAGTGGCCATAAGTTAATGCACACTGAACCCTAGTGATTAATCAGCAGAAGGGACTCACACTTGCTGCAGTGACAAAGCATGAGTGTTGTTTTATCAGGGATGGAATCTGATGCCAAAGCACTGCATGAAGAAGTTATGTAACGTTACGGCTCTGTGAATGCTTTTGGCAACATCAGTGGACATTTCCAAACACTAAAGTCAGCTACATGAGGGCGAGTGTGTGTGTGCGTGTGTGTGTGTGTGCTCTATGCAAACACAGACACATTGACAGACAGCTGGGATTTTCACATGTTTCAATAAAATAATGAGATGAAGCGAGGACACATGCTGTAGTGGTGCAGTCTGCTAAAAAGCTCAAGCTAAAAAGGTGTGCTGTCACAGATGCTAACAGCACAGGGATTAATGCTATACTGGAGACACTGGAGAACAGTGTGTGGAACCACAATGTAGAATTCTGTCACCTCCGTCATCACCTGTGACATCTGATACTTACTACAACTTAAGATATGAGTTGGAAGATTTTTGCAACAATAGTAGAAGGGTTAGTGGTGGAGGGATGAGGGGATGGAGGGATGAGGGTTAGGGTTGATGGGTTGGGGATGAAGGGATGGAGGGTGTAGGGTAAGAGGTGGAGGAATGAGGTCAGAATCAGGGTGCCAGTTGGATGGATTACTTAAGAGAGTTATAAAACTTTATTAATAAATGCTATATTTGACGCCCTTAACTGGAAACCCATTCATGCCAAGTCAAAGTCAGAAATAAGTGCAACTTCTGTTTCTCATGTATACTTCTTCCTCTAATGTATTTGCATAAAAAAAAAAGAAAAAAAGAAAAGCACATGCATTCAGTCACAAATTTTACTCACTGATGATGTTAAAAAAAAAAAATCCAAATAGGAACTGAGGATGGATCTTACATTCATGTCCTGCTTGGGGTGCACTGTAATCACTTGTTATTATCACATCATTCAACTAGTGCTGTAATCTGCTCTAAAATGTCTCAAATTGTGAGTTGAGAGAAAAAAAAAAGTATTTTGATGGTACAAACATTATTTTTTAAATGAAACGTGAACAACAGTAATAAAGTGAAGTTTAGGTCGGACAGCTTGAATAGTTATTCATCTTCTCTCTTTCTTTACTGCTCAGATGTTTGCATGCTAAGTAGGAAAAAACACAAGAGGTTTTATGGGAACTGCCACATTTATTTTGTTTTGCCACATACAACCATATGTGCACTGTAGCCAAAAATGCTCATATTTACAAAAAAGAAAAATCGATATACACAAACGAATTATAATACAAAAAAAAAAGAGGAAAAAAAAATCCTTCAGTAATCCTTACAACAACAACATAGCAAGTACGAACAAAACTGATTTTTTTGACACCTTGTAAAGATTTTGTGCAGATATTTTCTTTCTTACAAGGAGATAAAGTGTTTGTATATTACAAAACTCAGATGCACATCAAATATGCAAGCTGGGGAACGTTCTGCCTACATTCTCTGGGTGAAGAAGGGTTAAAAAAAACAACAATAAAAAACAAAACGAAAAAAACACTACGAATTTTTCTGTAGATTCATCAGTGAATAATTACCTGCAATGAAATTACATTTAGCAAATAAACACCGGATTCAAATGTAACTTGTAAATCGTATAGTCTGGTTACTAGTGAAAAAAAACTAATGGTGTGTGATTTCAAGATTAAGTGTGTCCGAACTAATGAATCCAAGCTCCTGTAGTGTTTCCATCCAAAGTCAGATGGACTGACATACTGTGTGTGTGTGTGTGTGTGTGTGTGTGTTACTTGAAACCAAAAGCTAATAACTCACAAAGCATCTCAGAACTAAATGCTGATGAACTATTGACTGAAAACACTGTTCAACGGCATATCTAAAAAAAAATAAAATCCTGGGATCAGATTCCAACCAATCAAAATTCTTATCTCAATCACTGATTATCAGCAAATCTAGTTTCAACACCTGAGTTCTACCACAGCTTGTCAGAGATCAGTTATAAACATCAGGCGTGTGAAGCCATGTGACAATCGTGACAAAAGATTACAGAGGCAGGAGTAACGTCATAATGATCACTCAACCTGAATATCATTTCTTTTGGATTATTAAGACTGTAAGTGACAAATTCTTGCAAAAAACAAAAAAAAAAAAACATGAGTGGGAATAATTTAAACTGATAGAAAGAATGGTCCCTTAAAAAAAACACATGTCTTTCAGGAGACTTGAAGCATCATTGGGATGGAGTAAAGGCCAGAATGTACAGGTAACATTCTGAAGTGATACAAATGGGCAGTGCTTGCTTTTAATTAGCGCAATGAATTAGTAAATGAGATGAAATTAGCTTGGATATATACACAAAGTGAGCTATATCTGAAATTTTATTTAAAAAAACAACAACTATACATTGCCACTGCCCATCTATACAGCATCAAAATGTTGGTCTTTCACATGCCTAAAGGTGCTTCTTCAATGTTGCTACAGGTAAAACTGGATTTTTCTTGTTTTTCAAGTTTTATTGTTTACTGTCTGAATATGGATGTAGGGTAAATATGATGCTATATAGCCAGTGATCTCATCATGCTTCCTGAAATATTCCTCTGATTAAAAAAAAAAGGACACCGCTGCTCTCTTAATTAAAGCTCGTCTGTGTGTTGAGAAGGAAAATGAAATAAATAAACTTCTGCCGCTGATGTTAAATAACTTCAAACTGCTCGCCGACTGAGTCCGACCGCCTGGTATCGGCCCGCGTCGAATCCTTTCTGGGTGTAGAACAAGTATGTTGAAATAACTAAAAAAAAAAAAAAAAACATGCAGAAACTTTCCAATGTTCCAAAAATCTTATAAAGAAGGAGCTCCGAGTACGTCTGTTTGTGGAGGTGTTGGCGTCCCACGGTGATGGATTCAATTCTCATCTGAACAATGTCAAAGCTGCTGCTTAACATTTTGGTTCTGTAGACACCAGTGTTGTTCACCTTAATCAATTCGAGAGTAAAGGAAAGAGAGAGAGAGAGAGGGAGAGAGAGAAGAACAAAAAAAAAAAACAATCCAAAAATACTCTTTGCCAATAGCAGCTAGTTTGATGATCAGTCTTTATGTAAAAAAAATCTTTCCACGTCCTCCAAAAGCAGGAAGAGCTGGTAAAATAAATTATTTTTTATGATGACACACATATGTATGCATGTGTATGTATGTGTGTGTGTGTGTGTGTGTCTGCTGAGTGGGTGAGTTATCCCAGCAGCAGCCCAGACAGGGCGTTCAGGTCTCTCATGTAGGGGTTGTCGCTGAGGATGCGGTCTATCCTCTGCTTCTGGTCGGGGAAGATGTCGTACAGCTTCCTCTTTAACTCCGACGTCTCCCCTGGCGACCGCTGCGGAGGGGGCGATGGCGAGGGGGAGGGGGATCGACGCGGCGGGTGCCACTCCGGGGGGCCGGAGTGAGGCCAGTGTGCGGTGGAGTGGGGCATCAGGGAGGCGGGGGGCTGGGGCGTGGAGGCGGGGGTCCGGGGAGCCGAGAGGACGGCCTGGACGTAAACCGGTTGCTGCTGCTGCTGTGAGGACGGCCGGATGTCTGGGGGTCTCATGGGGGGAGGACTGGCCGGAGCTCGCCTAGGAAAGAGTGAGGAAGAGTGTGAAAGGGTGTATGACAGAGGATGATCCCTGTGTAAGCCAATAACTGACTTCACTAAGCTTTCATTGGCCAATCAGAAAAGAGTATTCATCAAAGATAATCACTAATAAGCTCACTGTTTCACTTCTATTACTTATTAATTAACAATAGTTCAACATTTATACATCATGGGAAGTTTACATGAGTGTGTATATGTCTCCACACACACACAATCACACTCACACTCACACACACACACACACACACACACGTTATAAAAAAACCACACCTGTAGTCTTTGCGTAGGAAGATGTCGAGGTGAGGTCCGTTCTTCCCCAGAGGGTCATCAGGGATCATGAAGTGGTCCTCCACAAACGTAAACTGAAGCAACCTGTAGGTGAAAAAAAATCAATAATCAGATCAGGACTAATTCATAAAGTGAGATCTTTTTTTAACTCACGATGCAATCAGAAAAATGAACTGTGATCATCGTGAGGAGTGATAGTACATTAACATCCATAGTGTGTGTTTGGTTTGAAGTTGTGTAATCAGCCTGTGATTACTCCATGGCTGTATATGATACTAAACCATCCCTTTAATTAAACCACTGATAGATGCTGCACATTGTAATGATCTTCACAATCTTCCTCCTGATGACTACACCAAACTAACACAAAAATGACATCAAGTAAGAGAGAGTGCAGCTGCAGACTGGCTGACAGCAGAGTGTGTCAGGCCTGTTTAACCCTTACATACTGTTGGTGTCAAGTTTTAACCAAAATGTCTTTTACTCTGAAATTTGATGACTTTTCGTAAAGTGGCACAAAATTAAAAAAATTAAAATATGTTTAAATGTTATACTTTTGTATAGATGCTACACATGTTTGTCCATTGAGGCTGTTCTGGGTCAAATTTGACCTGTATCTATTGACATGACTTTTAGTGAAATGAATAGTTAATAGTTTTAATAAGGATTTCTTTTTATGATGTAGCAGTGAAGACTGATGGCTCTAATGGTTCTACAATAAACCCCACACTTCCATAAAGTTCTTGTCATTTTCACTTTACATAAAATAAATTTCCATCATTATTGCTATGTTATATTTTCATGTCTTAGTTAAATTAGGACATGATATTGTGTGATAGGAGCGTTTTTTCTCCCCAAAAAAAATACACTCTCTCTGCTCTCTGAAACATGAATCAAGGTTTTCTGAACACATCTGTCGTTCAAAATGTGGTATAGACACTTTTTATGAGGGGATTTTCTTAGACCTTGTCATAACTGACCCAGAACATACTGTGAGGGTAGAATATGAACAGTATGGGAGGGTTAAAGGGAGTTTCTGGGTCCTGATCTGAGAGCTGCAAAATAACAACCAACAGAGGGCAACACAGACACACACCACAGTCTCCCCTTCACTCTCTGTATTCAAACCCTCTGTTGATGCAGTACATAGCTGTCAATGAGATCGCTTCATCATAGGTAATCATTCATCATTGCTACTTGCTACTAATTTGATTCGAATAAAATGTATAGATTTGTATTTGTAAATAAAATTCTACTATAAAACACTTAACTACCAAACTAGGTGTGTATTAAAACTTTTAAAAACTCATCTGTCCAATCACTTATTGACATGTGATCCAATCATTCACAAGGTGAGCTCCAGTCATTTTAAACAATGCATCTGACTCCAGTTACAGATCCGGGGGAGTTTTTAAATGACACAGTTTATATATAAAGTTAAAAATCAGATGCTTCCAGACTGTATCCAGCTGTTCCTAATATGAATGAGTCAGTATGTATTAAGAGGAATCTGCATGTAGAATGAATTCTAATCAAATATAGGAATCCATTTATGAAATATGCTTGAAAAAGAATTGAAATATATATATAATAATATATATAAAGGAAATATGTGTATCTATGTGTATATTTTTACTGTATTATAGCCAATTATTGTAAATGTTTTGTATTTGTTATGAATATTGGAATATATTGAATGACTAAATGTAAAAAGGGTCTGTGTCACCAGTTGTAATGGAGATGAAAGTCATATGATGATTTACTTTACTTTATACATGTGTATTTGAATTTAATGACCGAATAAACAAAACTGAAACTAAAAAAACCCCCTCATACTAAATACGTGTAAAGTCAATTTGATGCTCAACCTGACTGAGATGTTTTTTTCAGTGTTGTTTAGTGATGTCATTTCTATTTCTTCCTTCTTAATCTTCTGTGTACTTGTGTTGATCCTCCAGCGCTCTGCTGTCGGTGCTTAATGTAAATATCATTCGTCATGTAGCTGGCGTGTTGCCGTGGCGGACTTTCCCGTATCGCTTGGGTCATGGAACATAGAAGTGAATGACTGACTGAGCTGTGTAACGCGTGACACGCAATCACCTCTCCTGAATGATCCTGCGCCAGGTGTCCGAGGTGTTGACGAAGTCCCTCAGGTTGTCGTTGGTTACGATGATCCCGTCTGTTTTTTCAGCGAGGTGGAGCAGGAACCTGAGAGAGAGATAGAAGGAGGGAGGGGGGGGGGGGGGGGGGGGGGGGGGGGTGTTAGACATTCAGGATTTTCCCTGCGTTCAAAAGGTCAACAGCTCGTTCCTGGCTCGGGCCGCGGAGGGAAATCCACACGCGGGAGAACACCTTGCATGCTGACTCAGGACTTTTTAAGTGAGTTCATTTTCGGTTCCCCCTGATAGAAATTGACCTCAGTGTAGTATCTGTGAAGAATGATACGGCTGATGATCACTTTCAAGATCGGATGCTTCTAAAACTCACATCCGTGTTTTAACACCTGCCGAAAAAATGACTAAGCAGCATTTTTAATCATAATATATACCGCCTTTCATCAGACATCTGGTAGATCTGTTCTCCACTTAGTTTGCTTATTCATCTCTATTATGAAAATACACTATGACTATTGTTGGTGTTGGCGGGGTGAGAGAAGAGGAGGCAGTGTTAGATATTTGTGTGGGCAGAGAGATAAGCTCATAATGGAACCAAAATGCCCAGAGATAACCCAGTGGTTAAGTCCCCAGCACTAAAGATACATGTGTTCAATGACTGAATCTTCTGTCTAGATATAGAAAGGTGAATTCTCCAACTATAAAAAGGTTCGAGACGGCGCGTGTTTGTACCTGTCGTCGTGCGAGGATATTCTTTGACCGCAGACCTCTCTGGAGGGTGTGAAGGAGAGCAGCCGCAGGTCTTCTAGCTGGTTTAGAAAATGTTGCTCTGTAAGAAAGTGACGAGTCAATTAACATGGAATCACAATTAAGTGGCGAAGCAAGAGAGCGCACGCACACGTCCACACACACACACACAGAAAAACAGAGTGAATAAAATCCTAATAAAAATGTATAAATCCAATATTATCACTTTAAACAGGATATAGTAAAGAGAGATATATTTACGTGATATTGACGTATTTTTGTAGCAGTCCACACCCACTCACACCCACATATACACACACACACACACACACACACACACACACACACACACACACACACACACACACACACACACACACACACACACACACACACACACACACACACACACACACACACACACACACACACACACACACACACACACACACACACACACACACACACACACACACAGAGACACACACACTCCGTCTGCAAGCATTAAGACAGTTTTGTTTTGGATCATTTGAAACTACAGAGTGACTATGAGGTACAGTGTGTATAGAAAGGTCACAAACACTCTGGAAGCTGAAAGTCAGCACTTTAACCTCACAGTCAGTTTCAATACACACTAAAATGTGTCTTTGTTACGTAAGCAGCACGGTGAAAAAAACAAAGCGCTGTGCTAGTACCTGAAGTGTACATACATGCCCTGTGTGTGTGTGTGTGTGTGTGTGTACCTGTTGTGAGTCGGTCTCTCTTTTGGCGCCACTGGGGGACGAACACCGTGATCTCTCTGTGGCCTCGCCTCCAGAACGTCTCCACCGCCAGAGCTATCCCTCGACAGGAGAAGAAGCGGTGGAGGCCGTGACTGGTCAGATGGGGGACAAAAAGAGGAGTGGTACTGTAAGGAGGTGGATCAGAGATATCATTCAGAGTGTGTGTGTGGGGGAGCGATATCACAGATCAGACTCAGCACTGCTCTCAGTAGATCAGAATTAGAGAAAGTAAGAAATTAGGATACCATTAAAAAAAGCCACTTGTGTGAGTAATAGTAGTATCAATACTAACATTGTGTGCAAGTGACGGATGCACAAAATATTTTTCAGTATGGCGCTAAACTTAAAAAAGTAATGACAAACCTGACAATTTGTTTAGTGGTCACAAACACCCAAACACGCACATACACGCTGCACATCGCACCATCAGCTGACCCAGATCGCTGGTGCTGACGTGCTCAGGGCTCTACGCGCACGTCAGACAGCTGTAACTTTAACAGATGGGGTAGCTGGGACAGAAAAAACCACGAAGAAAAGAAAAAAAAAAACCAAACCAAAACACAAACAACACAAACGGCAAACATCGACAGAGATGAGAAACTCCCTGAGATCAGCCGATCCCACGGAGCAGGAAGCTGCAAAACCACACGCCTGCGTCCTCACGCTATGATTTATTTTTAACATGTGCTCGGGCCTATTTATGTTACCGCTGCATTTTTTGGTACTTTACTGTGATGGTCTCAGGTGTTTGAAAAGGAAACGCTGTCTCGTCACTGAGCCGCAAAAACTCCTCTGCTGATTGCTTCAGAATACACAGAAAACTCTTTCTAACCATGACAAAAATTGTAAATGCTGCAATGTTCTGACATCATTTCTCTGGAACCTTCTTTTTTTTTTTTTTTTCCTTCAAAAGAAACACAATAATAATTATTTTTAAGTGCTGTGTGTAGTTTTTTCAAAACACGCTGCTCACATTCATTTGTTCTCTTCACATAAATTTCACACACTCTCATTCTAATGGACGACTAAAATAGCTTCCTTATGAAGACGGGAATTTTTTATTTTAATTTTAAATTAAACTAGACGTAACTGTAGCCAACAATATCTGTGTTGGGTGATGGAAAGATATCGAAATTGACTTAAAACAGTCAAAATGTGGCTTTATGAATGATGCTTGTGTTCTTTCTCCTTTCCGCTTCCTCGTCATGTGAATTTCTGACAGTTGTGTCTGCGCTTTACTTCCCTGTGCGCTCAGTTGCTATCTTGATCAGCGAATGGGGGGGGGGGGGCCTCACATGAGCTGCGGTAGACAGCTTGGGTGGCTGGTATGGGAAGTGGGCTGGTAGTGGTGGTGGGGGTTAGGGTGAGGTAGGTCTGGCAAAGAAAAAAGTTTCACAGGACCCCAAATTGTTCAGCTGCTGATGCTGAGGAGTACCAATATACTGAAAGAGGCCTCGATGTAAACCCGTATTAAAATATTAGCGGTAATTAGAAGTGTGCACGAGTAGATGGAGTACATTCAGAGAACTGTGGAAGTCAGTGAAGTTAGACATTGCTCAGGCTCGAGTGTCTAACCTGAATGTATGAACTGATGTTAACACTGTGGAGAACACTGTGTTTCACACTCGCTCTCCCAGCACTTGTGTACTATATCTAACTGATTACACACTACGCTTGTTTTCTAGGACGTGGTGTTACATGAGTATTTTGGGAGCACGCACACACACACACACACACACACACACGCACACACACACTACATAACTAGATCGTATTCAGAGCAGCGATGCAAACTCTAGGGAAGTTCCAGCGGCTGTTGAAAGAGAAAGTGATGAATGACAACACGGCGGGAGGAGATTATGCAAACAGTAAAAAATTACGGTGGAAACGTGAATGTAAGAAAACTAAATAAAAAAAACATGTAAGAGCTCATTGGAAGAACTTTACATAACATGAAAACTTAATAAAGGATCGGTTCTTGTCCGATCGCTGTCATTTCAATAAAAAGAAAAAAGAAAAAGAAATGCTAGTTTGAAACAGCTGATAAATATAATTGTGATACTTTTATTCATTCTGTATGACAGATGTTGAGCCAGGTGTGCTTTTAGTGAAAAATGAGGATGAACGGGAATAGGGGGGGGTGGTGACGGGGGGGGGGGATGACACAGAACGTGAAAGGAAGTTGTTGCAAAATTGAGAAGTCAAGTCAAGGTCAAGGACTGTGATGACACATCAGCGCAGTGTTAGTGTGAAAGAAGAAGAAGAAGAAAAAAACAAAAGAAGAGCTGGCTCAACTGTCCTTCCTCGAATGATGTGTAATACTATAAGGTCTCTCTTTGTTGCACAATTTCTGGATAAAACCGAAACCTTGAGTCTAGAAAGACAGAGATTTTTTTTAATTTAAAAAAAAAAAATTACCAGAAAAGGCGTTTCTTTATCAAAAACACCCCCGCAGCACACCCCACTCATCGATATCATGTTGCTATATCTGCTTTCACTCTGTTACACACACACACACAAAGTGATGAGTAACAGAATGTAAATGTGTAGATTTTTGTGCACCTACGCAGCAAGAGTTGTAGCTGACACCTACGCACTGTAACAGGTGGTTTGTGTAGTTAGTGAGCATGACTGACAGTGTAGTGTGTGTGTGTGTGTGTGTGTGTGTGTGTGTGTGTGTGTGTGTGTGTGTGTGTGTGTGTGTGACCTTAACCGATGATGATGATGTTGATGGGAAGGGTGATGGGCTCATATGTGAAAAGGAAAAACATGGTGTGTGTGCTTCAGGTGTGGGAAGGGGACATCAATCAAAACAAATATAGTAAGTGTAGTCGAGCCTCCGTCTTTACACCTGCTGCTTCTGAATATGAAGACGTGGTCATGTTCTGGGATGTACATCGACTCTCATCTCCTTTTTACCAGAGGAAGTGATTCACATTTAAAAAAAATGTTAAAATAATTTCACAGTGATGTAGTGCTAGTGACGGTGATAAGAACACGCTTGTTTGTTGAGTTGAACTTTAATCTGAATATTGTGTTAACTGCCAAAAATGGAAGGAAAAAAAATCCCCTAATCGACACTTACAACGCTGTTAGATCGACACCTGATTGAGAGATGTGATAATGGCTCGAGTGTAGAGATACGAGAGAGATTGTTACATAAATGAAACTGCAGTGACGGAGCGCTCTCTGCTCTCTGAGGTGACGAAACTAAAATCATTATTTCACTGTTTGCATAGGGGGATAAAAGTAAATGCTGCATTCCTGAGAGCTTAGTGTGTCTATCTGATGCATTTTGTGGTTATTTCTGCTGTTGGAATCCACACCAAATGTGGTTCTCAATTTTTGTGTGTGTTCCTGCCTGATTTAAATGTTCCTGTTATATGTACATGCCAGCACAGATCCTGCTTTATACCATGTTTTGCTTATGTATGCATATATACATGTGTGTGTGTGTCTGTGTGTGCGTGCGTGGACTCACGCCATAGCCACGTTGCTGCCGTCTATGATGATGTGTCTGAGCTCTGGGCGTCCTGGCTCATTAGGCAGCTTCAGATTGTAAGGAGTCTTCAGTGATTGGTGGAAACGAGCCAGGCCGGTAACCGGGGGCGCCTGGGGGTCGTTCGCAGGGGGGTACCTGGCTCCGCCCCCGTGAAACCCCATGTGGCCGATGGTCTGGTAGTGAGACGCCGAGGGCCGGTTGACGGTCTGAGCCGACTGAGGAGGAAAAATTAAACATTTTATTGTTGTTGTTTTTTTGGTAAAATAACAGAGCAGAAAGCACAAAGATAAGGAAGTGATTCTTGATATGAGTCACACACACGAAAAAAGAAAAAAGAAAAAAAAAAAAGACTCCTTGCTGTGTGTGGACACGTTTACGGTAAGATCGTAGTTCCTTACCAGCTCAGTAACGCAACATTTGTCTTTGGAAAAGTGACATGGTAAAGAAAACGTTAGTATTTAAAGCCTTTTGACTACATTAAATATATATCCAGATACGTATGCATCTTTTTCTGTCATAGCCTTTTCCAGGGTTGGTCATAGTAAAAAAAAAAATTAAAACTATTCACAGAGAAAAGTCATCTCTGCTAGTAAAAATAATGCTGCTAGTCCAAAATTCAGGAGAGGCCAGGTGTATTGTCTCATTGTCAGTTCCATCCAGACACAAAACTGATTCATTAATCTCTGGTCTACACCCAGAGATGATTCATCAGGAGTCATGTAGACTAAACCTGACTAACTTTCCTTCCTTATTAAAAAAAAAAATTCCCAAATCTAACACGAGCCTTGGGAAGTTAATCTATTACCTCTGCATCAACATGTAGTGAATCACTGCAGGGGACAGGAGTCATGGCAACGTGAAAGGAGAACCAGCGCATTGTGGTAATACCTACACTGGGGGTCGAAGCCAAGGAGGTGGTGGTAGCGGTCAGCCACTGAGGTGTGCTGCGCAGCGCCGTCACCGTCTCGACTTTCACCGATCCGCCCAAAGTCTGGGTCCCGCCTCTCGATAGGTAGTCCCTCTGCGAGACTCCGCCCCCTCCCCGCGCCAGGTAGTCCGTTCTGGATCCGGACTGGGTGTCGAGGTGCGCCGCCGTCATCATCCGGGACGTCCTGCTGTCTGCTTTGGTATCCGTGGGGGTGACGTTGTCATCGTCGATGGTTATTACCTCGTAGTTTCCCGCTCCTCCTTGAGCACTAGAGCTCCTCCTGATAGTGATGG
Source organism: Scomber scombrus (assembly GCF_963691925.1). Taxonomy (NCBI): domain Eukaryota; kingdom Metazoa; phylum Chordata; class Actinopteri; order Scombriformes; family Scombridae; genus Scomber; species Scomber scombrus. The sequence continues at coordinate 30,340,247 of NC_084975.1, read as the reverse complement.
CCTGAAATGAGATGGCATTTTTATTTTATTTTAAAAAGGAGCAAAAAAGGCATGCATAATAAACACCAATTTATAAACTTCTGAAACAAATGAACCACATCATTTCATTTATTTGTTGCTTTATAATACCATGCTATTTAATTTGAACATCAAATTGACAGTTGAATGGGTATGTTAATAGATAATAATGTACAACAACAAGAAAGTAATGTCTTTATAGAAATTCTAGCCGTTGGCCAGCCATAAGTAAGTTCAATGTCATGTAAAATGTGTAATGTAAAGAAAAATAAGTCACTCTGCATCTAGAGTTCATCATCTATCATTTCAAAGCATTAACAGGTAGCTGGAGATTTGAAAAAGGGACTTATGACAGGAACTTTTCACCTCAGCTCATGGTGCATTAGATTTGGTTTTATGTTTGATCAAAAGGAAAAGATGCATTAATCTAAAAATACAAAAAAAAAAAAAAAACGTCTAAACTAAGAGGTTACAGTCTTGAGTCTGAGATGGATGGTACCTGCTGAGTGCTGGTCTCGCTGCCGCTGCACTGCCTCCGGTGCCCCAGTCCGTTACTGCTGCCTCCGTAATGGTTGGGCTTAATGTTCTCTTTTGACCTGCCTGGGTCTACCAAGGCTCTGTTCAGCTCTCGCTCCTTCTCTCTGAAACGAGAGACGATCGTAGAAGAGGAGGAGGAAGAGGAGGAGGAGGAGGAGGAGGGAGTGTCCGGGGACTGCACAGAGTTCAATAGTCTTTCTTTTTCCCCTCTTTTTGAGCCCTCTTTGCAACGCTTTGATTCCTCCACGATCTTTTCCAGAAGGAGGAAGGTATCTTCTGTCTGTCCTGTCTCCTTGACGACACGCTCCACCACTTCCTGCTGGTAACCCATAGTTCTGAGAATGAAAAAAAAAAAAAAAAAGTTTCCTCCGTTTTATTTTGCACTCACAAAAAAGCTACGACAGTGTTAATGAATCATATGCAAGACGCAAAACCTTTGATACGAGATTGAAATGCAAAATCGCACTCCCCTTTGTTCCTCTTGACTAATGATAAGAGGAACTGATAACGTTTCAGGGAACAAGTATTTCCTAAGATCACTAATCTATGAATTGAAACCTATGCAAACGTTACAAACTATGATGACTTTCACCTGAAGAAATTGACTAAGCAGCGGAGGTTGGTTTCTGGGCTGACTGCCTCCCCGTCGTCTGCGACCTCACTGGAGTCCAGCATGATGGGACCCACTGTGTTTGCTTTAGCTGAGGAGGAAGAGGAGGAGGAGGAGGAGGAGGAGGAGCAGAGGGATGACGAAGCGGAGGGAGTTTTGGATCTAAAGCTGCTACTTCCCCCCCTGCCTTCTCTGTCCCTCTGTCGCTCCCTCTCCCTCGCTCTCTCCGGCGACTCGTCCCTCCGCTCCAGAGAGTACTGTCTCTTTGTGTCCCGAGTCTCGCTCTCGGACGAGCGCCGCTTGTGCGAGGGCCGGGTGCCGTTCAGCAGGACGGCTTCGGGGCCCAGGCCGATCCCTCCTCCCGGTGCCGCTTTGCCGGCGCCTCCGACGCACGCCGCCCCGCCGCTCCCTCTCTCCTCGAAGCTAGTGTCCAGGATGCGGTTGGAGAGCTCGGTCACGGGGGTGCTGCTCTGCGAGCGGTCTTGGTCGACCTCGGCCATGCTGGGGTGCAGCGTCTGGTTGGGTTGAGCCTGCGAGAGGAAACACGACGGTAATGGTAATCACCTCGGGTTTAGAAAGTGCAGTAAAAAGTTCCCATCTAACATGAACGCTTGTGTCCAGGATTCATTATGGACTTTCCTGCACACACACTACATGGTTCTCCTTACAAGAACCAGAGTATAGTAACAGGAAAGGCTAGGTTTTCTCTTCTACTTACTTCACTACTACTTTCAAAATTTAAAAAAAAGCTTGACAATATCCGTTATAAGATCACACATTTCTGCGACAGGGCTTCATTGATCACTGTAGTCAAAACCTTTGAAGCTCTCATTTGTTATGTCAATATTTAATGACCTGAGATTGAAGTGGTTAATGTGTATATTGTTCGTTAGATTGAGCCTTTTTATATCTACATAAGGAGTGGGTCCTCTTCCACGGGGCCTGCCATGTTTCTACGGTAGCTCAGAACGGACAAAAAAAAAGCCCCACTGACTCTAGAGAGCCTTTTGTGTTTTTCATGAGTTTCGCAGTCACCATGAGTTCTCTATGAGGTTAGGGTTTGGTTACAATCTGCAACCTCGCTGCTAGATTCCACTGAGTTTTACACACTCGTCCTTTAACCACAAACACGCATTCTAAAATTGTAGCTATTTGGTTGAGCTTTTGTTGCAGCAAATACATTTCCGAAGTTTCGAGTAAGCGCGCATTTTACCCACCTTATCTCTTAAAATCTAATAATCGGCAAAAGAAAATCATACAATCAGCATTTACTTTCAACCACTTTCTTAAACTCACTTTATCCAAAGGCACTCTAAGAGCTTCATAGTTTTTGCTGGACACTGTGGTTAAGCTGTACTATAATAAACCACATTCAAATAAATGTATGAACTCACCGGAGAGGATGTGTTTGTGCTGGTGGGGCTGTGAGCCAGTCCTAGTAACTCTTCTTTCAGGGCACTGGGCAGCAGTAGAAGCTCCATAGTGTACTTATCATCTCTTTCCTCCACAAAGGACTTGAATGCTCGTTTCACTGCTGGCTCTCTGTCACTTGGTAGACTTCGCTTCTCCTGGACACACATATAGACACGCAGAGATAGATTTCAGTGTACATTAACACAAAGCATCATGCTTTACAATACAGAAAGCTGCTGTAAACTCTACCTTAACTACTAGACTTGCAGATTTCAAAAGAAATGTGATTTTCAGATTCTCAATACACAGACAGACAGACACTTCTAAACTTATTTCTATGGTTGTGTGTCCTTCCACCATTTTACCACAAAGCTCCAATAGGACTGTGTGTGATTGACCCCTACCTGGAATAGTGCTACAAACTGCTGGACTCTGCTCTGGGCCATCACTACGGGCTCAGCCCGGCCCAACAGCCGCAGGCGTCCCGGCTCAGGCACCAGGACCTCAGCGCTCGTGTCTCGTATGAGTCTGTCCAGGAAGAGGCCCCAGGCGCCGGCAAAGATACAGTGCATGTCCACTGGGTACCACTCTTCTTTCTGGAGCTCTGGGTCACACAGCCCCCTCACATACTCCTGCATGACAAGGACAACAAAATAATAGCATATTAGTGAACAATGATGTCATTAATACAATGAAAAAACAAGTATGAATGCATTCACAGCTCTGTTAATGTACACCGTAGATAAAAAACATGATCTGGTCAAAACTACATTCATTTCTGCAAAAATTCAGCATGGAGCACATCAAGCTAAATTAAATCCACACTTTTTTTTCTTTTTCTTTTCTTTCTTAGTTCCAAAAGTGCTTGTATGTGATGTGTTAGTTCAGAAGCACACAAACATACGCCCCCACACCTCACTACAGCGCAGCAGAGCGGACACGTGCTGAAACTAAACACGGTCATTGATTCAGGGAATCTCCTGGTGTGGGAAATGTTTGGATGAATCAGCTGCAGGTGGGTTCAGTAACTTCCTTACAGATTTCTCACATCTCCGTATGTGTAAAAAGGAGTCAGTACTGAGAATGTAAAAAATGACTCAACGGTGACGCAGTAGAGTGGAGGGGAGCGGAGGGGGGGGGAGAAACAGAAAGGATGTCGGTGTTGAAAGAGAACCTGCTCTCAAATATCTAGGTGTGGCTTTTTGAAAATGAAAACAACCAATAAAATAACCTGGGGGTTATAGTAGCTCCGTGAGATAGTTGCTCCCAGCTGCTGGTAGTTTGGGTTTAATAATTCAAAATACAACTTCAAAATAGAATATAAGCTAAGGATGATGTGTGCCAAATTCTTAAAGCTACTCAGCAGGTATTTAAACATTTGTTGACTCACTTGATGCATATTCATGAGGACAAATTACTAACCGAAAGCTCAGCGTGATCACAGGTTGAGTCCCAGCCGCGCTGCCCCACAGAATAAACCTACAGCAAGGACTAAACCAGCGTCTTTAAAAAATGTCCCCAATTTAGAAATCCTGTTCTTTACTGGCTGTGTCCTGTGTGTGTGTGTGTGTGTGTGTGTGTGTGTGTGTGTGGTTTATCCCCAGCAACAGAGACACTGTTTTACTGTCAGAAATGCTGCTGTTGAAGTTTTTAAATGGCAATTCTTAAAATGTTTTAAGCACCACAAATACAATCTGACTCACCACAATCATATGGGAATACTGTGAAACAGAGAAATCAAAACCTGGACAAATAAAACTGAAACTAAGTGCACACTGGCACATTAGAAAGGAGGGTTTGTTTCTGTAATGTAGGTGTTTACAGCTTTACGCAATCCAAACTCATTTTCCACCATCTTTCAAGACCAGTAAACATATTTTTAAAAAATCGATCTCAACAGCTCAAAATGAATCCTTCATTATTTAAAATGTTTTATTTCAGTTTACTGTACAATTTTCAGCATTTATTGCTAAATACATAAAAACAGCCAATCAATGTAAGGAATTAGGGCCGGGTATCAATCCAAGTACCCTTAAAGTGATACTGATACCAATGGAGTATCTCATTTGATACCAATCATGTGAAAAGAAGCATTAAATTGCGACTTCACCACCACAGACAGCTGCGGTGACAGTGGGCCAATCACATGTCGCATTAAGTCAAAGTACGCTTGTGTGGATTGGCTGTGAGCAAGTCCATACAAAGCTAGCTCTGGGTGCAAAAAGGATGGATTGCAGGTATCGTTTGACGGGAGACGTCTCGATACTACTTGGTATCAATTTATTTGAGTCGATACCTTAAAAGGTATCGAATACTGACACATTAAAAAGGCATCAAGTACAGGCACCCAGCCCTATAAGAAATCATCATCTTTGTTATCAACATGAACATTTAGCGACGTGACTGACAAGACAAAAACTAACCTGACAACATACTTTCCATGTAACCGTGACGGCCTCTGAGACCTGAAGGCATCATTTATGCAACTCGCCGTCTGTTTCAGTGCTGCAGCTAATGATTCCTTTAGTTATCCTCTATGAATACATTGAGTTGTTTGGTCTGTAAAAAGTCAACTGCCGTTTCCTGAAGCCCAAAATGACATCATCAACAGTACTTTACAATCCACGCCTCAGAGGATACTCAGTTTACTGTCACAGAAGACTCAAAGAAACCAGAACATGTTCACATTTGAGAGGCTAGACTCAGAGAGCCTGAGAACCTTGTTGCAGCTCTGTCCTGATTGGTCAAACACAGCTATGAAGCGAGGAAAAAGATGACATATCCAGGTTTAAGAACCAAAGATTTGCTGATATTTAGAATGAAACAAAAATGTAGTCTGCAAGTGGAGCAAACAGCTACTCTGTGAACGCACCGATGCTGCAAGAAACTGAGCAAAGTAAACTTTTGAAACTACATTGCAATAAAGGTTGTCATGGGAACAATAGCAGTGATTCCCCAAATTACAGTAATCTCCAGTATAACTTAAAGTGGCTGTACAGTGATTACTCCTGCAGGCCCCACAGGAAGGACTTTATGACTCTTATGAACGGGCAGTACTTGACGGTAAAAATTACCATTTCCACATCGGGTTCTCGGTTGACTGGCAGAGCTTAGAACAGCTGGTTAGAGAGAAGGCCCGTGACACAAGATGCAGAAGTGTGAAATATTCTCTCTCGTATGGGAAATCACACACACAGGATGGAAAAAAAAAACAAACAACATTCTCCAGATGCTGTCAGATGTTTGGCATTAAACTATAATATAACTGCATCTCAGGCCCAGATGACTTTTAAATTGAAGGGTGTGTTTGGAGTTGATTTGTGCGAGAGATGATAATGATGATGATGATGATGATGATGATGGCGGTACAGTCACACTGAGCATTGCTTATCTAGGAGTGTGACCGCACTGCTCTGCAATTTCAGATCAATTTGATGACTGGGTTATTTATGTGTAATGATTCACACACACATACACACACATAAAGGAACACAGCGTTACACATGACATGACAGAAGACTGTTGTAATCACAAGTTCATCTCTATATGGTATCTACAATAATTCAGATACAGTTCTATAACAAATCAGCATCAACTGAAACATCCCCAGCTAGGACCCACAATGCTGTGAAGTGGGTTTCTGTGTGTGTGTGTGTGTGTGTGTGTGTGTGTGTGTGTAGTGAGGGCTTGTGATGCTAGCACATTACACTATCTATGTCAACCGTGTCATTGCAATGACAGCACAGTCACAATACATGGTGACTGACAATTGAAATGACAGGGCAGAGACTGAATACTTCATACTATGTAATGCATTGTTTAATTTCAAATCAGCCGTGTAATAATTGAAAATGATTCTGCCGATGTCACTCGGTCGTTGTTGTTTTTTTGCGTTTCCTGTTTACTCATGATTAAGACTTGAAAGCAAATGTCTCCATTGTGGGACTAATAAAGAAATATCTTATCTTGTGCTTGTAGATTTTGAACTTTCCTCCCCTGATCACATACTTTTATTCATGAATTGAAGTATTTTGGTTTCGCAGGCTTTACACATGAATATGAAACAATATGACGTGGCAAGTCTGACAACAAACAAACAGCAGAATGTGAACACCTGTCTTCATTTAAATGTACAACAGCCACTGACTACTTACAACATAGGTGACCTGGCTACTTCATACAGGTGTGCCTGAATTCATGGGCATCTTTTGCTGACTTGTTTTCCACCTACAAGCTGACAAAATGTCATGACATTTTGAAGCCGGCCTTTTCTCAATATCAGTGATATGATGATGTTATGGTAACGTTATGACCACTCTTACTTTCACATACATTTTTGCCTTACTAAATTAAAAGGTGGGTGTTATGTCTAAGGGGAACCATGGTTTGTCCTGACATTCATTGATGGCACAACTTAAGTAGTTATCTCTTTGACCTGTTGTGCACTAGGAACAAAAAAAAACACAATAAAAGTGTCTGATATATGTCTAATGTCTGTATTATATCATCTCTGAGCTCTGGGGTTATAAGAGTTCAATATGTCTGTGATGAAACCGCTGCTAATCACGGGACACTGATATATACACCTGTTCAAGTTACAGCCTGCCCTGCCTGGCGGTGCTTATTTTTTGGTCTGAGCTCGTTATTAAAACAACAGAAAAAACACTCAACTGTGCGTCACATTGAGCTGCTGGTACAGAAAATACAATGTGTGTGTTAGGGGTCCCTCACCTTTGCTTTGGACACGTCCTCTCTGTTTCCTCTGAGCTGCAGCCATATCTGCCGGGATGTTTTGCTCCCGTGCTGCTGTCCCGTGTGGTCCAACAGACCGATGATGGTGAACGTCACTTTAAAAACCTGCTCCACTCGAGGCTTGGCACATTTCAGCTCTTCTTCTTTATCCTCTAAGACGGTAAACTCGTCCACGGTCGGGGAGGCCTCCTGCTGCTGCCTCGCGGCGGACGCGGGGAGCCTGCTGGTCGGCTGCTCAGGGCACGTTAGCTCGGTGACTCGTCTCATCCCGAGGAGGGGCCGCGTTGTTGACATTCCGCCTCTCGGTCGGTCCGTCGCTCCACACAACGCCGTCTCAGTATTCAAAGCTCTTGGCGCTGTTGGGGGCCCTTTGGCGTTTTCATGGTGTCTTTTGGAGTGTACTTCAGTGCAACGCAGCGTCGTTTGCGGTGTCTTACCGACATGAACACAGAGGTAGGGCGATCTAATATACTCGGAAGCCCCGAGTGACGTATCCGGAAAGTCCCAATGAAGGCGTCATCAAAACACGACAGTAGAGAGTGCTGCTCAACTTGGCGAGTACGCGATTGTTATCTGTGCAGGGCTTATGACAACCAACTTGTACCGTACAAAAAGTGACTTATATTCTTACGACATCAAGAACGTAGTGGTAGATCCTGTGAGATGAGGCCCAGAACTCTGCACTGACAGAACAGGTTTTTAGACAGCGTTGATGAGCAGCGGATGGCTGCTTGCTAGAATAGTGAGTATGCAGCTGTGGAGGCCCTGACAGGCCAAACTATCTATAAACAGTAAACATGCAGCTGCGCCCTCTCGTGGTTGTGTGGAGGCATTGCTTGCTGCAGCCAGTAAAGCGGGAGTCTGCTGTTCATTCAAGGTTTATTGTCACTCCGGTTATATAAATACAGTCTTTGGAAATCTATCTATCTATCTATCTATCTATCTATCTATCTATCTATCTATCTATCTATCTATCTATCTATCTATCTATCTATCTATCTATCTATCTATCTATCTATCTATCTATCTATCTATCTATCTATCTATCTATGTGTGTGTATATATATATATCATACATACTCAATCTCTCAATCTTTATTTGTATAGCGCCAAATCACAACAAAGTTATCTCAAGGCACTTTACACATAGAGCAGGTTCTAAACCGTACTCTTCAAGTTTTAATTTATAAAGAGACCCAACATTCCCACATGAGCAAGCATTTAGCGACAATGGCAAGAAAAAACTCCCTTTTAACAGGAAGAAACCTCAGGCAGAACCAGGCTCAAAGTGGGCGGCCATCTGCCTCGACCGGTTGGGGTAGAGGGGAGAGAGAGGAAGAATAGGAGAGAGAGAGTAGCACATTGAAAATAAACATTGAAGCTAGAAGGTCCGGGACTGGAATCTGTCATCCGGACGTCTACAGGCCCAGATTGCCTGTGAGACGAGAAAGCACAGACAACTCCGGGGAAGAAGTGTAGGTTACTGAATGCATTAATAGTACATGAATGTTATTGGATATAGATGGATGGATAGAGAGAGAGAGAGAGGAGGAAAGAGGAGCTCAGTGCATCATGGAGGTAGGAGTCCCCCGGCAGTCTAAGCCTATAGCAGCATAAACTAGGAGCTTGCTAACTATAAGCTCTATCAAAAAGGAAAGTTTTAAGCCTACTCTTAAAAGTAGAGAGGGTGTCTGCCCTCCGGACCGAATCTGGGAGATGGTTCCACAGGAGAGGAGCCTGATAATTGAAGGCTCTGCCTCCCATTCTACTTTTAGAGATACTAGGTACCACAAGTAGGCGTGCGTTCTGGGAGCGCAGTGTTCTGGTAGGTACATAAGGTACTATGAGCTCTTTAAGGTATGATGGAGCCTGACCAGTAAGAGCTTTAAAAGTGAGGAGAAGGATTTTAAATTCTATTCTTGATTTTGTACACATACATACATACATACATACATACATACATACATACATACATACATACATACATACATACATACATACATACATACATACATACATACATACATATAAATTAATAACAACAAATAAAATATATCAACATAACAACAAGGAATACATATATAAATACACCAATCATTTCATAAGGAACACCTGTGCCATCTAATTCAATCCAATAGAACAGCTCTGCTTTAAATTCTACTTCTTTTTTTTTTTAAGTTTATACATTTTCAGTTTTTGTTAACATTGTAAAAAAGAGATCATTCCACTTTATGTTTATTATTGAGGTCATAGTGGGTGGTCGTGATATATACTGGGGGGGAATTTATATTGAATGCTGTTACTAATATTTTGCCACCCTCGTGTATGATAATGGTATGCCACCAATGAAGTGGCCAGTGAGTGTATACTGCACATTAAAAAATTGTGCCTTGAGATATATGCTGCACCATGGATAAGAGTACACCTCTTAAATATTGTATTCAGGTGTTTTATTCAGACCTATGGCCACAAGTGGTAAAAATCAATTAGTCGTGTGACTTATAAATTACCATAAATACAAAGTACTCATAATTACAATCATGTTTTACACAAAATACTACACAGATTACAGATTAAAATGTTTTTTTTCTTTTCTTTTTAAAACACCCTAAATTCAAGACATTACGTTCAACTCTTTTTTCTTACAAAAAACAACATATCATCTTATCAATTCATATAAAGATGAATTCTAAATCGTACATGAAGAACATAAATTGTAATATAAATGTGTTTCAGGCCCAGATGACTTTTAAATTGACGAGTGTGTTTCAAGTGGACATATGAGAGATGATGATGATGATGATGATGCTGGTAAGTATTTTGTTTCACAAGACTATCAGTACATCATGTACATCAGTACATCATGTACATGTACATGTAGTACATTATGTCAATTGTGATTCTGCAGTTCACCAGCAGCCGCAACATAAACCACGTTATTATCTAACGTATTTTTTCAAGTGTCTCACCATGCTTATCAATACCAGTTGTAGCAAATGCTTTCTAAAGCTCACAAACATTACTGTAGCCACTTATTAGCCAGACTAGGTAAAGTAGTAGCAGTAGAATAACCACCAGTGTATTGACTTGTGGAAGGGTGTATTACTCACAAATTCAAATTGAATCTGTAAGAGAAATATTGTGATATTTCTTCTTTCAAAAGCAGTCTTCTGTCTATTACAGGAGATATTCAATTTCCAGGTTGGTCCGTGCCATCCCACGTTGTTCATCGTGTCAGGTTGACAATATCGCAAAAGCCGCAATAGTTCCTGTTATTTTTGTAAAAACCACATCCTTCTCTAAATACACTCAGAGCTCAGTGGCTTATCATCGCTAACACTGTCCCTACACTTGCAGTAGGTCTGCACTTACACAGTCTCACCCAGCCTTTTTTTCCACACTTCACTCCAGACTATTTTAGCCTGGGGAACATTTGACCCTGCTGTTTAGAAATGGTTCAAAAATCTAATACACCTTTTCTTTCCACAGCTCAGACATTTTCACCTCATTGTTGTAAAAGCACAGGAGTTACACATACCATTAACGATGGACCTGGTGAATTCAAGTGTCTCAGTAAGCTATGATAGTATGATAGTCAAAGGCCTATTATGTAGTAACCACCCAGACTGATGCTTTGTTATAAGGACATTGAATGACATTGATATAAACACATAAATAAGAGTATTAAACAGTTCTTGGTTAGAAATGACAGAAAAGTGTATGAAAATGATGATTCCATTTAGCAGATAATGACCTCAAAGTGGGATTACACTCTTACACACTTTTTCTAGTTATTAATGGTGAAATGAGTTATAATACTGTTAATTAAATGTGACATACTGGAGAAAGGGAGTTACATTTTTTTGCCCAGAAGTCAAACATACAGTAAGACTCAGCCCTCCTAAATTAACATATCGATTATCATTTTTTTATCCTTATCCTCTGCTAAAGCTTAATTGTAAGTTTCTAAAGAAGTGTAATTTCCCTGCAAGTGTGTGTGCACAGCCTAGGTAATACATGTTCCAATTGCTAACTGATCAGAAGGATAAATCACCAGCAGCTGCTTATTAAATCTAAACTAGGAATGTTCAATACCTGAAGTACTGAACCTCAAATTTAGCCTAGCGTTAAAATAACGTGGCAGCCATCGGAATGACTTAAAAGCTCGTATGTAGCTAGTATGATGAATACAGTCAAATAAAATAAAAGAAGCTGCTACCAAAAATGAAACAGACTCACCAGGTTATCTTGATGTGAGAACAACAAACCTCATAAAGTAAAACTTCAGCTTTGTAACATCCACCTGCAGGAGCATGAGCGATGGGAATGGGGCCTAATAGGGATAGACAGAGAAGAATAGGAAATAGGAAAGATCGATATCTTTTATCTTTTCACTTTTCACCTGGTCAAAACTTGTGATGTCATCCACTCCTTCAGTCAGCCAGTGAAGCACAAACAAGGCTATGGTACATTTGAAAAAAGACTCTACATCCCCTACCAAGTTTAGTGGAAAAGATAATGTCATGAAAAATTAACACTTCAGTAAAAAAAAAAAAAAAAAAAAAAAGGGTTAAAAAATAAATTGGCTTTGTTCAACATTTTATTATGAAATTGTAAAAAATAGTAAAAAAGTCTTTATTTAACACTTTAGGAAAAAAGTGTAAACAAAACTTTAAAAAAAAGTGTTTATTTAACAGTAGTAAAACGTATAAAAAATAGTTTTTAAAAAAAGTCTTTATTTAACACTTTAGTTAAAAAAAGTGTAAAAAAAACTGTAGACATAGAGTAGCATCTCATAAAATCATACAGTTTATTATACACATTCATACAATATTAATTACAAAGCACATTCTACTGACTGCACATTGAAGCCCTCCATCACCATCATCATCATCGTCATCATCACTCGCCACTAGATGGTGGTGTAGGCTTCAGAATGGCAACTTGACACTGAGCTGGCTTCTCTCTCTTCTGTTCCCCGTCAGAGACTAATATCGACTTAAAGATGTTTCAAATCAATAATTTTCATTTTTTGAGGTCCAGATGCACACAGCTGAGGAATGTCATCTTTATTAAAGTTCATTGTGTTGTGTTATGTGAAGAGAGGGAGGGGGAGGAGGGGGGGGGGGGCAGATATAAAGGTGACAACAATATCTAGAGTTAGACTGTAGTAGTTTTACTGTCATCTTGGAGGTATTGATTTGGTTGCTGTGCAGTGACCACTGAGCTGCTGAAAACCTGCTTAACTATGATCTCATCAGCCTTTGTGTTAAATGTACCGTGGTGTCAAATGTGATTGAAAAGCTCTGGACATGTAGCCAAAAAAAACGTCAGGAAAAAGTTTTTTTTTGTGTATTTATTCGTCAGCTTCAAAATATAATCAAATGTCAAATTCAGATTTAGCTATCAAACAGTGTGACGCCAAATATTAAAAAGTGTAATTATACTGTAAATGTAGGATCACCAGTACATCAGTGTTCCACCAGGGGGCTCCATACTGCAGTTCTAAATATGTGTTTGTGTGTGAACAGCTGTGACTGCCACCTGTGAGGTGAAAGGGAGGCTGACCTGCGACACATGCTCCTCTTTAGTTCCACATGACTGTTTGTGTCTGTGTCTGTGTCTCTCTCTCTGTGTGTGTGTGTGTGTGTGTGTGTGTGTGTGTGTGTGTGTGTGTGTTAAAGAGAGAGAGAGAGAGAGGTAGACAGAGTTGGACTACAGCATCTTGGGGACCACTTAGTAAAAATGGCCTCGCTAGATGAAATTGAAACCCAACAGAAACTGAGAATACATGCAAGTGGAATTTACTAGCGATAATTTATATCCAAAGGGAGGCTCGGAGGCAGAATTAGGTCTTAGATCTTTATTAATAATGACTTAAAATCTGGTTTCACTTAAAATTGACACTACTTGAAATGAATATAACCCGAGAGAGGAACTTTAAAAGAGAGCCCGGAGGAAAGCTGGCATTATTTATTTGTAAATGAATCAAACCTCACCGCTCACGTCCACCGTAGATGCGGACGCGTGGCACGCCGGTCTCATCTCTGTTCATCGCAGTTCAAAACCTCCGCTGGAAACTGTTTCAGAGGAGGCGAATCTTCAAGCTGTTCTGTATCAGCAGCCACATTTCCACTGTTGTTTCGCCAACATTTTATGTTGCTCTACAAGCTTATTGAATACACTCATTAATGATCAATGTGGTAACAGATAGAAACTGGCTGATTTGACCCTTCCATACTGTTCAGGGTCAAATCTGACTCATTTTTTTTTTTTTACATTTGAGAGCTTTAAAAACATCATATACACTTTTTTTTTTAGCTGGATTTTGAGCTGTGAGGCACAGTATATGAAAATGGAAATAAAATGTATCTTTAAAAAAAAAAACTGCACAGCTGATACACATTTTTATGTATGCAAATGTACAAATTTAACCTGTGATTATTTTATTTTCTATAAAATGTTCTCTTGCACCATAAAATAATGATTCTTTTCCACAAGACCAATCAAAAAGAAGGATTGATCGAACATTTATTAACGACTGATCGGGAGTTTATGAATGTGACTCGTAGAGACTGATTATGAGACAGAATATGAACAGTATGTAAAGGGTTAAAAAGGCTGAAAAGTCAGTGTTTTTCTTTCTCCCCTCTCTGGATGAAAGTGTCAAGTCGGTTTCAAGTCCGCACCCCAGCGTCACCGATGGTCCGAGAGTATCTGAAGTCGTAGAAGATGAGATGCGGGAGAGACGGAGGGACCGAACAGAAGAATGGAGAAGGAGACGAGGAACGGAAGACAAAAAAGAGGAACGAGTAAGACTCCTTCTTGTGGTTTTCTGGGCCTCGCGGTGGGAGAATCGAAGGTAACGCTCGCTCACACACAAATATTCAACCACACCCGCCCACTTAACAAATGTATTTATGTACAGCTCAGCGAAAGCTTCCCACCCCCACCGAAAACACAGGAACGCACTGACTTTACTCTCCTCCCTCTTTCTCCTTCTCTCCCTCCCTCCCTCATCCCTCTTTCTCTTGCAGGTCATGGGAGATAGCAGGGAGATAAATATCGCTGGCAATAAAAGGCCTGCATCATGAATAATAAAACAGCCGTAATCTCGACCAATGATTTATACATCTACAGGCTCTGATGGCTGCAGACACACACACACACACACACACACACACACATACACACACACACAGGCAGGGAGTCACACATTGAGCGCTGTTAAATTGAGATGAATGGTGATGCAGAGTGTAGGACTGGCGTTGGACACACACACAAAAAACACACACACACACACACACACACACACACACACACACACACACACAGACCACAGACGGACACCCACCCACACGTGCTAAAGAAGAACACAAGAGATTTATGCTGAAAATATGGAGATGTTAAAAAAAAACACACAGACACACACACACACACACAGTCACACTGGTTCAGCGAATGGTGAGAAGAAAGAAAAGAGAAGAAAAAGTACAAGCCGTTTATGTTTTAGAGTCAATAACAGAACGGCTGAAGGAGAAGGAAGAGAACTAATGCTTACCACTGCTGATTTTCTCCTGTAGGTCTACACGCTGCTGGTAACTTGACATAAGAGGTCACCAAAACTGTCCAATGGTAGAGTTACCTGCCAGACATGTGACTTCATATTTCCATCTCATTTCTAATAAGATAGCATGAACTACAAACTGATGTGAGGAGCAATAATTGAAACACTTTATGGAATGACTGGGATAAAAACAAGAGCTATACACCTTAAATCCAGGAAACTGATGACACTCTGACTTTGTTTGTTTAAATTGGGCTTTGACTTAATATCAGGAAGATGTGAAATATCTTGTTTATTTCATTAAGGTGCTACAGGATGGACATAGGTAGATAGGTAGATAGCTACAGCCACACTTAAGCGAACCACATAGAAACACATCTCAAGTTGTACTAATAAAACAAATATTTGGATATATATATATATATATACATGTAATAAATTATAATAAAATACTCAAAAAGTGAAAAAAGTGCCCTTAAAGTGCATTAAAATATTTAAAATCCTTTTGTTTTAATTTGAATTAAACTGCAATTTTTTCTGCCACCTAGAAAGCCACAGAAAAGAAACTGTAAAAACAAACTGTAAACACATTATCACCTCTAATTTGATACGGTGGGCTTGTTAGAAAACTGTTGTACAGCAGACACCGAGCTCTTTCAGCCTGCAGCGTCTGGAAACAGAGACTCACATGTCAGTGAAATGATTAAAGGCCAGAAAACCAAAACAAAGAGCTGAAAGGAGCTAAAGCGCTCAGTAGAGCTGAGAGCTGAGATACTTACTCTGTCACATTACATATATTTTTATTTGATCATTTTTTCATATAAAAATATTGATTATAGCAGCTTTAAAGAAACAAAAAAGACTTGGTTGATATGCGGAGATCATTGCCATTTTGACCAGACACCCACAATAAAGCCTAATTTCCAGTTTTACTATCTATTTTTATGATCTATTAAGTGAACTGTTCTGTCATATCTTTTGCATATTTCATTTGCCAACATGAAGGTCTAAAGCTCACTGAAAGCCTTCTAAACAGTACAATCCTTTATGTATTTATTGGCCTTTAAAGTACAGTAGTCAACAAGTCTGTAAAATAACATGATGTAGCCAGTTGTTTAGGTTTTGTTTTTTTTGTTTTTTTACATTTCTTCATTCATTCTATTATTGCACTGTGAATACGTGCATTTATTCATGGACATGGGGGATCTTACTGTAATTATTTATTCTAATCAGTGTCATTCAATAGTATAATCATGTTTCCTACAACAGTGGTTCTCAAAGTGGGGTCCAGGGACCCCCGGGGGTCATTGCCAGGGGGTCCTTGAAACAGTTTGCTACAGGTCAAGTTAGGCCAAAATGCAATGAAATGATTCTGATTCTGAAACTATTGAGGTATCAACATAACATGTTCTGGTAATAAAATGTTCCAATGTATTTGACAGAACAGATATTAAGCCTATATGATGTAAGTTGTAAGCCTAAATTTGTGTTGTGATTAAGAGGGGGTCCTTGCAAAATATTTTGCGCCATTAGGGGTCCCCGACCCCATTAAGTTTGAGAACCCCTCATTCAGTTATTGTATATGGTAATATTTTCATCACCCCTGGAGAATTCATTCTTATATGATTTCATGTGAAACAGGTAGTAACTGACTGGCACTATATTAACATTGTGTGTAACTACATTGTAAATAAGAACATGAAGAACTACAAAAGTTGAATACAACAGATATGATCAGCTAGACTAAATACAGTGAGAGTTGGAGCAATGCCAAAGAAATCTTTGAGCAAATACATCATTGATCTAGTAAAGCTGCAAGTGTGATGTACATTCTGTTTAAATGACTTATCGATTTCAGTAATAATAAAATATACTAATAATATAGCAGCCAGATTCAGACGCACATATGCTCTAAGCACCTACAGTATATATACAGTTATGAAAGTAACAAAATACATTTATTCAAGTACCTAAATACATTTTTGACGTACTTGTACTATACTTGACTACTTATATCTTTTTATACTATAGCTCAGTGGGAAATATTGTCCTTTTTTCACCTCTACATTCATGTGAAAGCTGCAGTTATACTTTATTTTAGTGTTTTTCTCACTGTCTTGCTACCTAGATAAATGCCTTAATACATGGAATAATAAACACGTAGAGTGTTATCGTAATTATTCATCTTACACGTGACTAACACACATGAACACATTAACAAGTCCACGCGTTTACACATACGTGACACTTGAAATGCTCTAATACACACATGTAGTTAGTATGTGTCGCTACCTTGTGTCTCTCTCCTTTCTTTCTTTCTTTTTTTTCCTGTTTTTCTTTGGCTCTGCACACACACACACACACACACACACACACACACACACACACACACACACACACACACACACACACACACACACACACACACGATTAGATTAATAACCAACAATGTATACCTTTGGTAAAAATGAACTTAACTTTGACCAACAGCAACATTAAAAAGATAGTTACATGTTACAATAATAATAATAATTTAGTAATATGTAACACTCTTAGATGAGGGATATTGAGCATATATATATTTTTTATATTTACTTTTGATACTAACCCTCCAGTCATGTTTGAAGACATTTAAAAAGACTCTGCTTGGAATGATAAATTGTGTCTGATGTGTTTTTTTTATTTGTTAAAAATACCCTGAAATCCTCCCACACTAAAAAAAATCCAGAAATGTGAATATGCAAATATTTTCCCATCTTGCATTTTTCATCATTGTACATCTCTCCACCATGTGACTCTTAGTTTCTACTGGAGCCTATTGAGCTCAGCACTTTATTTCCATAAAACGAAGTTGGGTTTGGAGACATGATTTACAATATAAACACATAAAAAAAATAGGATAAAACACTTGATAAATCTCTGAGACGGTTAACAAGCTTTAGTTTACACCACTCGATGGGGAGCAATTAGTGAAATGTCAATTGTCAGCTCTTAATACAAACTACAGTTTCTCACAGAGGCTCTGGATGCTCCATCTATTCATGTTCAACCAAACAGTGAATAATGACTTCCTGGACTTTTCAACCACTGTTTGTGAACACTAGAGTGTGTTGCCACTCTGACAGCTAAGAATAAATCTTATTCATTGATAATCTTGTGGGGCAGGCATTCAATTTAAAGACCCTAAAAACTTTTTCTTAATCCTGCCAAGTTTCACTTTCACCTCAGAAATGTCTGTGTCTTTTTTTATGTATTAGATCTTCTAGTTAGATTTAAATGGGAAGAAAAGGTGACATCATACATTTCTGTGCATCAAGGCAAGGCTATTTATATAGTGCTTTTCATACCCAGGAGCAACTCAATGTGCTTTACATGAAAACAAACAGTAAGAATTGGAAGCATACAAACATACAATAAAAAAAAAAAAAAGTTAATAATTAGTTAAATAATAGTGAAAATTGGACAATTAAAAAAAAGAAAACACAATTATAATACAAATAAGAAGAGAGAAAAAAGAAAAAGCTAGACTAAAATAGAGTATAAAATATGAACGTGCAGCATAATATAATGATTTGCATTAAAATCATTAAAAGAACATGAAAGATTAAAATTTGCTTTAAAAGAGCTCAATCATAAGCACTTGAAAAGAGAAATGTTTTGAACCTGGATTTCAAAATGTTCACAGTTGGGGCTGATTTCACTTGTGTAATCAGTCACAAATGTGCATTATTACAATCAATATCTAATAAATGCTGGTGGGTTTTTTGCTTTAGGCCACAGCTACTTCCATTCATATGTTATGTCATGATACTCGCTACACCCAAAAAACACAAGTCAGTTTCATGCAATAATAATAATAATCACATAATAATAGTTTGCAACTCACACCTCTTATGTGGCATCTGTGACTTATAATAATTGATTAACAATATAGTGTCAAGAACCTAAACTGTATTGTGCATTCATTACTTACAATTATTCATGTGCTTCATCTATTATTAATCTTATTTTAATCTTATCTTGTATTATTGATCTTATTATTTTATTGTTTTACTTCTGTGTGTTTTATTATTATTTGTTTTATTTTATACATTATGTACTATTACTTCTGTATTTATCTCTATTTATTTTGTAAAGCACTTTGTAACATTGCGCTATAAATAAAGTTAAGTTAAAGTTTTATGAGATTTATTATTATTATTATTATTATTATTATTATTATTATTATTATCATTATCATTATCATTATTATCATTATTATCATTATTATTATTATTATTATTATTAGTAGTAGTATTAGTATTATTATTATTATCATTATTATTATTAGTAGTAGTAGTATTAGTATTATTATTATTATCATTATTATTATTATTATTAGTAGTATTATTATTAGTAGTAGTATTAGTATTATTATTATTATCATTATTATTATTATTATTATTAGTAGTAGTAGTATTATTATTATTATCATTATTATTATTATTATTAGTAGTAGTAGTAGTAGTAGTAGTATTATTATTAGTAGTATTAGTATTATTATTATCATTATTATTATTATTATTAGTAGTAGTATTATTATTATTATCATTATTATTATTATTATTATTATTAGTAGTAGTAGTAGTAGTATTATTATTAGTAGTATTAGTATTATTATTATTATCATTATTATCATTATTATTATTATTAGTAGTATTATTATTATTATTAGTATTAGTATTATTATCATTATTATTATTATTATTATTATTATTATTATTATTATTATTATTATTATTATTATTATTAGTATTAGTATTATTATTAACATTATTATTATTATTACAACTATTCAACTACATCAACTATTCTCTTTATTAACCTATTATAAATACTAATAGCAATAACTTACCAGCTATGGACACTTAAATACAGAAAAATATTTGAAAAATAATGTCTTCCTTCCTAATATATCTATAAATACATTATAGTGTGTTATTATTGTTTTAATACTGCATATCAATTCCAAATAGCAAGGGTTAAAGGGAAGTGTTTCTACATCAGTGTATGATGAAATATATGCATTTTTTTGTATTGGGCCTGTAAAATAATACTTTCAAATACAATAAGTTAGTTGGAAAAATACATACTGCTGCTTCATGATGACACAACTTGAGTGAGTGCAGGACAGCTGCTTTAATACTACTAATAATACTTATAATACTATTTCATAAGTATTATTAAAGATATTAAAGATAGAAGTCATCTCGAGTCTTTCAATGGATTTTGGCTCAGTTTTATTAAGGTTTATCAGGCTGCTATTCCTTTGATGTTGCATTTTTGTTTTTTTTTGTATTCCTATGATACAAAAATAGACCAATAATGCAATTTTTTTTATTTGAATTCTGTGTAGTATAAATCACACAAATTGTATCTTGCATTAGGCTCAGTAAGATCATTTTCTTAAGCTGTGTAGAAAATGACAGCTTCTTTCATTCTCACCCACTCCTGGCCTTTATTCCGCTCGCTTTCCTTCTCCTCTGTCTCGTCCTCCTCCTCCTCCTCTCCTCCCCTATTCTCCCTCTTTATCCTTCTCCTCTTCGCGAGCTGAAAAGAGACAGGAGGGAAGAAACGAGAAAAAACAGGCGTGAGAGTGAATGACAAGGAGGAAAATGTAGAAGAACGTAACGGAACATACGGAAAGAGATAAATAACGTTGAAACTGTGGGACGAGAGGAAAAAAAATGAAGAATGGGATGGATGAATATTTGACACAGTGAGAGAGAGAGAGAGATTTACACACACCTGTAATATGTGTTGATATACTTTACTCATCTTCTCTTTCTTAGTTCTGTACGGCTAAGCTGCGGGGGGGCTCGTTTCCTACCTCTTTCTTACTCCGACCTTACTCTTTTTCTTCATCTTCTCTCTGGCTTAGAATTCTCTTCTTCCTCGACCCCTTTCTTTCCCCCCTCTCTCTCTCCTCATCCTCTTCCTTCCCTCCCACTGGGCGATCCGTTGCAGACATGCCAGTTCGGTGCTACAACCCATTTAGGGCCCTGCTGCAGTAGCCACCGGGTAATTGGAGCTGGAGCCACGACCGGCACAGAGAACATGGGACAGGGGGGTTGTGTGTGTGTGTGTGTGTGTGTGTGTGTGTGTGTGTGTGTGTGTGTGTGTGTGTGTGTGTGTGTCGGTGCATGCAGAGCCAAAGGAAGACAGCG
This sequence comes from Scomber scombrus, assembly GCF_963691925.1. Taxonomy (NCBI): domain Eukaryota; kingdom Metazoa; phylum Chordata; class Actinopteri; order Scombriformes; family Scombridae; genus Scomber; species Scomber scombrus. The sequence continues at coordinate 30,319,144 of NC_084975.1, read as the reverse complement.
AAAACACACAGAGAGAGCAAAAAAAAAAAAAAAAAAAAAAAAAGAAAGAAAGGAGAGAGACAAAGGTAGTGACACATACTAACCGCGTGTGTGTTTGAGCATGTCAAGGCTGCCACGGTGCGCCAATGCGCTTTTCACACAAACTATAGTGTTCAGGAGAGGGAAGTTAAATGGAAAAGAAGGCAGAAAGCTTCACACGCACACAACATCAGCTGCTACACACACACACACACACACGAGTCTGGGGCAAAAAAATCTCAGCTGCAAGAAAAAGACTGAGAAGAAAAGCAAGCATATCAATCACTGCCTTATTCACAACTGATCATGTTTGTTTAAGCACACAAGTGAAATGAAAAAGATGAATATGATGAGGTCACATCAACAAGTCTGTTTTGTTTAATAAAGCCACTTTTCATCATAAAATCTGTCAATCAAGACAAACTGAGTCAGTGACATTGACTGGCTGTTGCCTTGGTGTGAGTGTGAGTGGAGAGCCAATCACATTTCAATATTCAATATTGTGCTTAGTTTTGTTTAACAGTGAAATGCGTGTGGAATATTTCACTATTTCATTGTTAAGTGGGTCAATGATGGGTTTTTTGTGTGTCTATGTGGTTTAGTCAACTTTAAAGGGGTTAAAATGTGAAAATAAACGTATGAATAAATTGCACACATTCTTTTTTTGTGGACCCAGCATCAAATTTCTGCTTTGAGAGAATATATTAGAGGATTATGGCAAACATGTCTAAGTGGTGTAACCATAAAAACTTTGCACCAAATAATTCAACTTGCTTAAAAACAGTAAATTGTCAATAAAACACCACATCAACTAGTTTGGCATGATCTTACATTATATCTTTTTATATTAAATAAAGGTAATGGAATACAATTGTTCTAAATATTACATTTAATCTGCTGAATCATGAAAACCGGGAAGAATTTCAATTATCATTTTTTTGTGGTTACACCATTTGACATTTTCAGGAGCATGCAGTCTTAATTTTGGTAAAAAAAAAAAAAAAAAAAAAAAAAGATGATGATGATGCAATTTTTAAAGATATTTTTGAATTACTCATCATGCCAACCCTTATTTGTCACTGTAACAGTAACTAATATTTGATCTTATTTATGTGTTGCATATTGAACTTGGATCCACTAAAAAATACCCAAATGTTGCTTTAAACTGATTTATTAATAGCTACAATTAAATCATATTATTTTTTTTTATCTTTTAACTTATATAATATCATATAAATAAGTAAAAAAGTCAAGTCACCATTTGTCATGGGGTAAGCCCGTGCCCTGTAAAGTAAGATGCACACTTGCACATACACACTGCATAGACACTTCCATTATTAATTAGATGAAGCTGGCTTGGAGATGTCTGTGTTGTAGTGAAGCGTAGCATGAATTCACATCTTCATCATTACTTCTGTTACACTTTTAAATAGGATACAGGAAGTACCATTTGTTCAAAACATTTCTGTTGATTTTAAGTGTTAAATGAGAAAAACTAATTAAAACTAATTGTTTGTGACCTGTTGTGCCAAGATGTTGTTGTTGTTGTTGTTGTTCAGGTTTGAATGCTGTTTTAAATATCTATGGAAGGATGTACGTGCTTAAAAAGTGATTGAGTATGTTTTATGACCCGGGTTGTAAATATTTGAGTATTTTGTGGACCGGGTGTTAATCTCCTGTGAGATAATTACCAAATATAAATGAATGTCTCTTAGTAGGACCCAGCTGATAAACAAAGGGGTTGTCTGAAGCCAATGTGGAGAGCTGCCAAATTTAAAGGGGCAGTTAACAAAATGACACGGACAGAAACGGAACCAAAACATACATGGTCAATAATGGTCTCAATGAAAAAGTTATTAGTTGAAATACATGTAAAGCCACTGTAACGTGCCACTGTAATGCCAAACAGCTGCCAGGAGTGTGAATATTATTTTTACGATATACGTTAATGGAACAACATTTTAAGACAAGCTACTTTTAATACATGTCGTGTTGCACTGAGGCAGCAGCACTGTCACTGTGGCATATTAGAAAACTGATTGAAAGACTTTTAGCCTTTTGCTCAGTGAAAAAAAAAACAAAGTGTCAGAGCTTAAACGTCTGGTGAATAAAAGGCTACAGAGAAAAACTCTTAGGTAATCACTCACATAAACTGGAGTTAAGATGTTTTATGGGTAATATACTGAGGTGTCACCAGGCAGTCATTTTGTCTTTCTCTCCCCCACCCCCCCATATTTCATTTCCACTTTGTGCTTTGTAATAAAAGGGGAAGGAATCAGCTGATCAGATGCACAAAATGAATCTAAATCTGGGAAAAGTTTATATAGATATAGATACACGTGCACGCGTTTTGACGAGCAGACTTTAAATTGGTCCAAATCAGATAAGATTCAATGTGACTGCGGTGCATTTACACATGAAGTCTTACTCTTTCGGGTTCTTTGAAGCTCGATGTGAGACTACATTTTTTCTTAACAATGACAGGAATTCTAGTACATGCCGCTCCTCCCTTTCAGATCCGCATTCATCTGAAAAGTTCAAATTCCGAATCGAAAAAAAGAATCCTTTTAACATCTCACGGTAACACGACATGAAGACTAACAAACATAAATAGGGTGATAACTCATCCAGACACTTCAGACATCACGTTCCTCCCTTCTCCTCCCCCACTTTGTCTCCCCCATCTCTTCTTCCACTTCCTTCATCTACACCTCTTTTTCTGTCTGGTTTGCTTTCCCCCCTCCTCCCTCATCTCTTCTCTAATGTGTCCATCTTTCTCTCTCTATTCAACACAGTAGGGGGAGAGCTGCATTTGAAGCTCATTAAGTAAAGACCTACAGAGCTGTGTGTTGTGGCTGTCTGGATTCTCCTTACGCATTAAGAATTTATGACATATAAGACAAATATACATGCCTGCTTGCTTCAAAACATAACAGAATTGAAATCTATTACAAGGAATTTATTGATGCTTTACTGATGGTAACAGGTTTGAATGCTTGACCCCTACAGTGAGGAGATCTCGTGGCTCCGTTATGCTGTGGGGGGCATTTTGCTGGCATGGTTTGGGTCCACTTGTTGCCTTCCCTAATACAAAGTAGTTCTGAGTGATCACCTTTATCCTATGATGAAACATTTCTATCCCGATGAGAGTGGTCTCTTTCAGGTTGACATCCGTAGAACACGAGGGGTCACTCAATGGTTTCATGAGTATGAAAATAATGAGAATCGTATGCTATTGCCTTCACAGTCACCAGATCTCAATCCAATTGAACACCTATGGGAGATTTTGGACTGACATGTTAGACAGCGCTTTTCTACCACCATCATCAAAACACCAAATGAGGGAATATCTTTTGGAAGAATGATGTTCATCTCTCCAGTAGAGTTCACAGACTGTAAAACCAATGCAAAGAAGCACTGGAGCTGTTCTGGTGACATGTGGTGTACCAACACCTTACTAAGACACTTTTATGTCTGTATGTGATAACAGTGTCCCGACAAACAACCCTATCATCAGACAAGAACGTCAGTATTTGGATGATTCTGAAAAAAACCCTAGATCATGTTTAGTAAAACATTTTTGTAATGTCCAATGTTTTTTTAAATTCTGCTTTCTAAATGATCTGCACATGGCAATTATACAGTATGGTTAAGGTTGGGGAATTGTGATTATTGCAAAACAACTAAAGTTAAGTGAGGCAATGAAAACACTTGGTTAAAGTAAAACTGATGAAAAATGAGAACTACAAGCTGTGATGGAATGCATGAACTCGAGGAGCCGGTTGCACCAGCTGTTCATTTGTTCAAACTTAGCTTAGTTATAATGCAAGTGTTTAAATGGAGAATTACGCATTACTAAATTAAATCTGGTTGTACCACACAAACTAGCTCTTGCAGTTTTTACATAGAGATTGGTTGTTACTAAATATTTAGGCTATCGCTGCAATTTGGAACTGTTGTATAAGCTAGCTAAATATGCCAAAGGGCAAAGCTAATGTTACGCTACGTAGGCTACTTACTTGCGTAGCGTGCCAATTTCGACAGGTAGTGTCTCAAATCAAACATGGCCATTGCTCACATATCAGAAATGACGATTAGCTAGTTAGCAAGCTAGCGTTAACATTCAGGGTACCAAATCATTACATACTGCTAAATTAACCCTTTAAAGCTACTAATAGCTGATATCTGACAACAGTATAGTGGTGCTTAGTGCAAAAACACATTTATAATGCATTTGTATAATATCTGCCAAACAGATTACACTGAGTGGAGCGGGTGACCGTTCCAAGATGGCGGCCCCACGGCTCGTCAGCGCCAATAGGCAGTTGCGGTCGATGCAGCGTCTACTCTTTATTATGTCTATGGTTACAACGTCCTCAGCTGTCATTTCCTGTTTGAAAAGTGGTCCCTCCCCTTCCATTACGCAGCTAGGATGGCGACCGTTGAGGGTGAGAAGTGTCCATAGTTCCACACTCAACTTTTTGACTGTTTTGAGTGCAACCATCCAGGTACTCATAGTGCACTGCATTTTTCCATACTTCTCAGTGTGAATGCACTTATGTAAACAAAATATTAAGTGTAAGTACAGAAGTACACAATTTGAGACACGACATTAGTGACAGATTTATGTTTAGCAAGTGCAACCCAGTCATGGTCTGCATGAAAGTCGGATGTGCTACACACTCATTCCCTACCTGGGCCTTTGCACACTTACAATCTACCTTGCTGCAGTACATACAGTATAGAGTACACTACTCTACTCTAACTAAGAGCATATAATCTGTTGTTGTAGCAGCTGAGGGTGAACCCACTTTGTTCTATGGTGGCCTGGATGATGAAGCATTCAGCACTCTGATGAATTGGCTTCTCCTTCTGATCACCAGCAATGGGCAATGAGAGCAACCAATGATGAAATCTATCCTCTGCATTACCGGTGTCAGAATCTCTCTTTCATTTCAGTGTGTAGATCATCATCATATTGTTCATCATCAGTGTCGCTGAGGTATTGCTTTTTTCAGCTTATATCAAAATGTTTTAAATCCACTTTCAATGTCAAATGATTCATATCTGTTGCTTACATCTCACATTAAGTGCTTTACCCTGTGGGCTTTGTTTTTCCTGTCCATTATCTCTCACTTAACAAGTGGAAGGGGATAAATCACAAGTGTGTAAGTATGCGTTTAACACTGAACATTACAAATATTATGCAAAAACACCTCATTAACAGTGCAGGAAGAAAAACACTGACACAAAAAAGGAATGTTGGTACAATAATGAAGGATATACAAGCAATATTGAAGTCAGAGTGTTTCAAGTTTACCGCCTCTGCAAAATCTGCTTCACAATTTATAATATATAGATGTGGATAGAAAAAAAATCTATAAAAAAGCGCTCTAGAGTAAGAGCTCGATTTTCCACAGAAGTGAGAAAAACAGCCATTTTTAGCCACTTTAAGGGTATATAATGTAGGTTTTCCCTAAAAAAAAAACGTTTATTCCGCTGTGTTCGGGATGCTTCTGGGCATCAAGCTTTGGGCATTGAGCCCTTAGCCAATGACAGTGTGCAGGGTGTGAGGTGAGGACTAAACGCATAATAACCAGGTTACATTGCTGTCTCTGTCTTTCTCCTCTATCCCCTCTGCTCTCTGTCTGTGTGTCATTAGATCATTAAGAGCAGCAGGTCTGTGTATGGAGACAGGGCCCATGACTGACAGGTGCCCTGAAAAATGATGAGCACAAAAGTTTCATTTTTGATTAACCTGTCATCATTCATCATTAATATACATTAAATGAATATTTTATTTGCATCGTACTCATTAAAATTGTTTCTTTTTCTTAGTTTTTCTTATTTCTAGCCTCTGTATTCAACAAACACCACAGTCTGTTAATGTGAAATGGTTTGGTCCTGTCTCCAAAGTGCAGTATTTGTTAGCGTTGAATTACGAGTGAGGAGCTGCGCTATACCAGAGTAATGTCTCAACAGCTTCATAAAATACAATCAGGGTTCCAAAAATGAAAAACAAAGAATAGAAAAACAAGAGAGAGAACTGAGAGGGCGACAATATGATACCCAATTTTTCATAAAAAGGTGGGTTTAGTCCATGAGTGGTGGATCTGGTGGATCTGTTAGTTTAGTTTACAGTGAAAAAGGTTCATGTTACTTTTGCTCCCCTAACATTAGTTACTGCTCATATCTTTACAGAAAATTCAGAGTGTTGCATTTCACTCCTCTTTTACAGGTAAACTTCTGGCAGCTATTCATACTAAATCAGTTGTCCCTGCTCCTGCTGCCAGGGCCAACAGCAGCTCTGTCCCCCTATAATAATGAACCAGCCCTACCTAAAAAGGAGGTGAGCAGCATTGGGAATTTCTTTTTATTATTATTGTGAGAAAAAAGAAAATGTATTGAATCCTTTTCAGTGATAAGAATTGGTTTTATACTTAGCTGATATACATACTTAGTTCAAAAATGTGCTGCTGATTTTATAATTTTGTTTGTGTTATTTTAAAGATGATAATGGTCATTTATTGTTATTTAGGAGGTTAATTTGTATTTAAGTTTATTTTATGGTTTTCATTCATATTAAGAGTATTTTCCATTTAAGAATTTACCATTAAGATGACATTTAAAGTTGAAAGTTTTGAATGGGTCAGTTTGGTTTTGCAGGTGGGGTTACAGTAATTGTGCATGGTTGGCGTGGCCTGTGCCTGGTGGTGGGGGCCCAATGTGATATCTTTTCATGGGGCCCAAAATCCCTCACGGCACTCCTGGTTGGAGATGTGGTTGTGTTTATTTGTGCTTTAGAATGTATTTTTGAACATTTTATTGATCAGATTCACAGCTTTGTTCTCTACAGCACTACTTGCTCTCTTCATTCACTCTCTAGCTTTCATGACTACGGTTGCTCCCTCTCACTCGCTTGCTTGTTGCCCTGGTTGGAGGGGCCAATTTTGAATGCGGTGCATTTACAAATGCCAACTGACAAATCCTACATAGCATACCTTTAATACACTATCTGTGCTATCTGCAATTGAAGTGCAGTTAAATGTCTGCAGCTAAAATGAACACAAAACCAAATGGACAGCATCTGTCCATTCACAAAGTGTCATTTCATTTCATTAATCCTTGCTTTCTCTGCTTAATATTCAGATGAAGGTCTTTTCGCTCGTGTATGAATGTGTCTGTGCTGTGCTGCATGTGTGTGCCCATCATTATTCCAGTATGTGTGTGTGTGTGTAGGTGTAGGTGTAGGTGCGTATAGCCATGGGAGTTGAAGATGGGGAGAGTGCAGGTGAGAAGCTAAGCTGACAGAGATGGACCACTTCACTTACCTGAGATGACGGTTCCATCGTTAATGATGTTACGCACATCCGGGGGGCCAGTCTCTCTTTTTTCTCACACACACACACACACACGCACGCACGCACACACACACACACACAGATCCGCAATATACATATAGTATATGCTCACCAACCCGGCAGATGGCAGACAAATGAAGACAAATAAATGTGCGCACACACATATGGCACCAATATTAGAGTATGTTATTAACAACTTAAAGCAACAAGGACAGCTCCACTTTAGAAACCTAATTTAAACTGTAATCACACCTATATTACCAACACACATACACACATAAGCAATCCTGCAGTTACCAGCTGTGCATTTTTGAGTTAGAGGGAAAGACACAAAGAGAGAGAGAGAAGAGGGGAAAGTGGAGTGGAGCTTAACACATTATATGATAATGTGTTAGGAAGATGTACTGGAATGATCTTCCGGGGCACAGGTGAATTCACTTGGTGGTATTTTCAGTAGGCAAGGTGGAGGATGCAGTCAAGAGTGCTGAGTTCAGTGTGTCATTTTATGATTATTTTGTATTTGTTTACCATTGATGTATTGTAAGAGCTGGATAGGGGGCCACTGCTTAGCCTCAAGGCCAACGTTTCCCAGTGGCCACTTGTGTTACTGCAGTGAAAAATCCCACCGGGGTCTAGGGGTATAAGACACCCTTAGGATGCGAGGGATCCTGGGTTAATCCCGGATGAGCCCCCAAAATTATTATGACCACAAAAAGGTCTAAGGGAAGAGGGAAGTAATAACTAAGATAATCAGGGACAAAACAAGAGGACAACTGATGTAAAAGTACCAAAATCTAAGATTGAGTTAACAACTTGAAACAAAAATGATAATCCACAACTCGGACTTCACTAAAAAGGAAGGCGATTTAAGAAAAGTAGCAACAATAACCACTAATCACTAATCACTAATCGGGAGCACTATCTCAAAGACACACACACAAGCAACAGCCATAAAGCTGCCGAATGGCCGACTGGCACCTGGCTAGGAGCGGCTGGAGATTTTACGCTGAGGCTGATGGCAATAAGGCACAGCTGCGGCCACCAACGGAGGAAAGGGGAGGGCAGTACCTGGCGTGCAGAGAAAAAGAAAACAGCACCAAAAAAAACAAACACACACCACGGCATGCGACACAGCCCAAAAAGCATTTTCCACATAGACCACCACTGTAAAAGAGATGTGAGCATGGGAAAAAAAACAAATCATCTGTCATCAGAAACAGACAAACTACAAACTTTTACTCCTTTGGTCCCTCTGGAATCTGAGTCTGGAATATATAGGAAGTGTGTGTACAATCTTAACCTCTAACTCTGTATATTGAAAGCAGACTCTCTCCACCCTGCCTCCCTTGGATGCTGCCTGGCCTGCTTTGTTACTCTCACTCTCAGTCTTTTCTCCGTTTTTTCATCTCACCATTTCACTCCTCACCCCACCTTGCTTTGATCTGCTCCCGATCCCCTATTTCTTTTCATCCCCCACAATGTTCTCACGTTCAGCTCCAGTTATTACTTTCTCTGTTTGTTTAACAATTTTTCTCCCGCTCACCTCCACCCCCCTCTCTCTCTCCCTCTCTCTCATTGTCTTCTTCTGTCTTTCCTGCCTCCTCCACATTTTTTTCTATCAACTGCCCTCTTTCTTCTCTTCACACAAACCCATCAATGTGTTCAGACCCCTCCTTCCCAATCTTGTCTTTTCTTTCCATCCACCTCCTCCTCCATAACCCCACCCCACCCTCCCCATCCCCCTGTTCCTCACGGATTTCATATTTTCAAAGTCAAATAGCAGTCGCCGGTATGCCAAATAGGACCAGAGACGTACGCGGGTCAGCTCTCACAGGTTGCCATCTCATTTCAAAAAATAAGACACAGCCCGAGATGCAAGACAAGAGAGGAAGATACAATACAAATAGGATATCAGATTGATCTTTCTCCTCCTGTACCTGCTTCCCTCTCTTCTGTACAGTGGGAGACCAGGTGCTGTAGCAGGGAGTTGCTTTAATTGTGTGGTTGGGAGAGATGAGAAGGGAATTCAAGGTGCAAGGGTGTGTTTGTGTGTTTTTGTGTGTGTGTGTGTGTGTGTGTGTGTGTGTGTGTGTGTGCACGCGCATTGGAGAGGCAGCAGCAGCAGATAATTGGTGAGGCACACCTGGACACCTGTCACCTCTCAACCCTGCCCCTCTGCCCTTCAAACCAGCACTATTCACTCAGGGTGCATACTGTGTGTGTCTGTGTGTGTCTACAGTATGCGTGTGTAAGTGTGTGTGTGTGTGTGTGTGTATGTGAATTCTTATTGCCCATCCAGACAGGGATTACATGCCTGTGGGGGTAACAGCAGGCTGCCGTGTGTGCATGCCCATCTTTACTGACTGTCCATCTCCAGTCAGTGTGGGCAAGTGTGTGTGTGCGTGTTTCTGATGGTCCATCTTCAGTCTGTGTGTGTGCGTGTGTGTGTGTGGTAGTGGTTGTGAGAGCATTAGGTCATTCAGCTGTGCTATAAAAGATTCAGGACTGACTGATGACCTCGGCCAACTAAAAAGCTCTCACTTTTTCAAACAGTCTTTCTTTGGGAGACTTTGTTTTTTTTTGTTTAACCTTTGCTTTGACAAAGAAAACACATCAAAAATTCTCTTTCACTGCTGCACCCTGTGTAGAGGCAAACCATCAGTGCAGTGCGAAAAGCTCAATTGCATTGTCGACGTCTGTGCATTTGGGGTATTTTATAATGCATACATGCGGACTGGGCTGCTCTAAAAGATGTGAAATCTTTCTGTAAAAGACAAACGAAAAAAGGCAGGATTATTGCAGATCGTGGAGGTCAAAACGCTGCTGTTTCATTAAAAATAAAGGATTCTGGATCCTGTTTGCCATCACCAACCATTTATGTATATATATCCTTTATATAGAAAACAGGGTGGAGGTTTCTGGCACAGCCTCACCTACTTCCAAGGTGCATGGAGGAGGGAAAAAGTCTAAAGGATCATTTATTGCTGTATGTGTGATCAGCTTAATCTATTTTTCTGGCTCTAGAGATGGCAATATTGGTCTGTTGGTTGGTTAACAGTGTTGGGGAGTGTACTGTTCTCCCTGCGCGTTATGTACTTCGTGTACGTTATCACAGTTAAACGGTCAGCCAAACTCAGATATAACACTACACTTGTACTAAACCTGGATGACCAACAACCGTCTGAAACTCAACACCAACAAGACAGAGCTCATGGTGGTGGCCCCAGCACCACTGCTCAGGAAGGTTGGAGACCTCACCCTGGTCATCGACGGCTGTCCCACCTCCCCATCTCCCAAAGTGCGGAACCTGGGCGTCATCCTGGACCATTCAGTTTCCATATCCAGAGCATCTCCAAATCTGCCTTCTTTCACCTCCGTAACATTTCAAGACTCCGGCCGTCACTCACCGACTCAGTCACCGAAACCCTCATTCATGCATTTGTCACCTCCAGTCTGGACTACTGCAATGGTGTCCTGTCTGGGCTGCCCAACAAAGCCCTAGACAGATTGCAGTATGTCCAGAACTCAGCTGCCAGGGTGTTAACCCACACCAAGCCCTGGTAGCACATCACCCCCATCCTCAAGAAACTCCACTGGCTGCCAATCAAACAACGCATCAGCTACAAAATCCTCCTCCTCACCTACAAATCACTTCACTCACTGGCACCCAAGTACATCACCGACCTCCTCCACCCGTACACCCAGTCACGGTCCCTGCGCTCCACCAGCAAGGACTTACTCTGCACTCCCCGCACCAGACTCAAGACCTTTGGTGACAGGGCTTTCTGTGCAATTGCCCCTACCCTTTGGAACACCCTGCCACCTCCTATCCGTTCCGCTACTTCTCTGTCACAGTTCCAAAAGTACCTAAAAACACACCTCTTCTCTCTTGCCTACCCTCCCTAAACCCCCACCCTGCCCTTACCCTCCTACTCCCACTCTTGTAAAGCGACCTTGGGTATCTTGAAAGGCGCTATATAAATCGAAGTTATTATTATTATTATTATTACTTGAGCCAGGATCAGAGCGTCTTGCTCCCTTTATTTCCTTTCTTTTATGGTGAAATACCACGAGTGAAACTGCAAATAGAAGACAATACAAAACCTTATTTTCCTTTACAGCGTGTCGCTAATAAACAGTATAACTCAAAGGTAATGCTATTTAAAGAATAGCTAAAGAACTACACGGTACAAATGAGCCGTTTACATTAACAGTAGGCTGATACACATCGTTGCTACGCAACGCACACTTTACATTAGCTCTCAAATTACTTTTATCACAACTTCTTGTATGACTTCCCAGTCAATAAACATCACACGTTTAAGTACTAAACTTAACATTACATATTCATCTTCATTCGTATAAAATATCAAATAATCAAACTTACAGCCATTGCTTTCGTGAGCATGAGTGACTGGTCGTCTTTCTTATTGCTGGTTGCTACGTTACCGCAGGTATAAACAATTATGTAGCCTTCAAAATAAAATTCCAGATCGCTGTACAACTATAACTGAGTGTGTGTGTGTGTGGGTGTGTGTTTCTTATGCAGAATTTCTAACCATAAGTTTAATCTAATACATTCATTAAATGCTGTCCTCGACTCGGGACGTTGTGGATCGGTGGAAGGAATACTTCGAAGACCTCCTCAATCCCACCGACACGCCTTCCGGTAAGGAAGCAGGGCCTGGGGACTCGGGTGTGGGCTCTCCTATCTCTGGGGCTGAAGTCGCCGAGGTGGTCAAAAAGCTCCTCGGTGGGAGGGCCCCGAGGGTGGATGAGATCCGCCCCGAGTTCCTCAAGGCCCTGGATGTTGTGGGGCTGTCATGGTTGACACGACTCTGCAGCATCGCGTGGACATCGGGGGCAGTGCCCCTGAATTGGCAGACTGAGGTGGTGGTCCCTTTTTTTAAGAAAGGGGACCGGAGGGTGTGTTCCAACTATAGGGGGATCACACTCCTCAGCCTCCCTGGTAAAGTCTATTCAGGGGTGCTGGAGAGGAGGGTCCGTCGGATAGTCGAACCTCGGATTTAGGAGGAGCAGTGTGGTTTTCGTCCAGGCCGTGGAAATGTGCACCAGCTCTACACCCTCTGCAGGATCCTTGAGGGTGCATGGGAGTTTGCCTAACCAGTCCACATGTGTTTTGTTGACTTGGAGAAGGCATTCGACCGTGTCCCTCTGGGAGTCCTGTGGGGGGTTCTCCGGGAGTAAGGGGTATCGGACCCCCCTGTCTGTCCCCTGTATGACCGGTGTCAGAGCTTATCCGCATTGTCGGTAATAAGTCAGACTTGTTTCCAGTGGGGGTTGGACTCTGCCAGGGCTTGTCACCGATCCTGTTCATAATTTTTATGGACAGGATTTCTAGGCGCAGCCAGGGCGTTGAGGGGGTCCGGTTTGGTGACCTCAGGATTGAGTCACTGCTTTTTGCAGATGATGTGGTCCTGTTGGCTTCATCAGACCGTGACCTCCAACTGTCACTGGATCGGTTCGCCGCTGAGTGTGAAGCGGCCGGGTTGAGAATCAGCACCTCCAAATCCGAGTCCATGATCCTCAACCAGAAAAGGGTGGAGTGCACTCTCCGGGTTGGGGATGAGATCCTGCCCCAAGTGGAGGAGTTCAAGTACCTCGGGGTCTTGTTCACAAGTGAGGGAAGGATGGAGCGTTAGATCAACAGGCAGATTGATGTACTCTGCACAGAAGAGTGATGAAGAGAAAGCTGAGCCGAAAGGCAAAGCTCTCGATTTACCAGTCCATCTTCGTTCCTACCCTCACCTATGGTCATGAGCTTTGGGTAGTGACCGAAAGAACAAGATCGCGGATACAAGCGGCCGAAATGAGCTTCCTCCGTAGGGTGGCTGGGCTCTCCCTTAGAGATAGGGTGAGAAGCTCGGTTATCCGGGAGGAGCTCGGAGTAGACCCGCTGCTCCTCCGCGTTGAGAGGAGCCAGATGAGGTGGCTCGGGCATCTAGTAAGGATGCCTCCCGGACGCCTCCCTGGTGAGGTGTTCAGGGCACGTACCACCGGCAGGAGACCCCGGGGAAGACCCAGGACACGCTGGTGAGACTATGTCTCTCGGCTGGCCTGTGAACGCCTCGGGATCCCCCGGGAAGAGCTGGACCAAGTGGCTGGGGAAAGGGAAGTCTGGGCTTCCCTGCTTAGGCTGCTGCCCCCGCGACCCGACCCCGGATAAGCGGAAGCAGACGAGACGAGACGAGACGAGACGAGACATTCATTAAATCATTTCAAGTACCTTAAATCATGAAAATTATTCTGAGAGCAGAACAGGGAGTAACTAGTTACATGAAATTACAAATTAAATGTAAGTGTAATCTGTTACAGTAACTGTGAATAATTGTGTAATTACAGTTACTGATGAAAATGTTGATGGTTACAAAGGTTTTGAGCAACAGCTGTTTTAATGACATTCCCTGCTAACACACTAAACTAAGATGGTGAACATTGTTAATATTACCTGCTAAATATACATATTGCATTGCCAACCAGTGTGTTTACATGCACTTAAGTAACAGGCTACAGTGAATTTTATCCTGTATTGTGTCTTACTGTTTCCCTGGTTTACATAATCGAGGGAAGGAGCTAGATTTCTCCTGGAGATGTTTCATTGAATCAGATTTTAACAAGTATGCATGCAAACATAGACATCAGTGGGTAACAGAGTAACAGCGCAGTGGATGGATGAAAGGAGAGTTTCCCTTGCAGCTGTCTCACAGACCCTCATGCTAACAGCTACCTCAAAGACCCTCTCTTTTCTCCTACTGCTAGTTGATTTGGACATCCAAATGTGGGCAAATATAAAACACTTTCAAAATTATATTTGAAAATTACTATGTAGATTATGTAAATTTGGTATTTATCTCTTTGTTGTTGTTGTTGATTACACAGATAACACTAGCTCCAACTGCCTGTAACTGCCTCTATCTCGACTCTCAGTAATCTTTAAACTTGTTAGCACATATAAAGCATACTTCCTATCCAAATGACTTCCTATTCAATATTTAGAGCCACTTTGATTTTCAACCTTATGCCAATTTACACTAATGGTTTAAATTCTACTCCCAACGGGAATAATCAAAATACTTTAGTTACACTCAAAGCATATATAAAAACAGTTTTTTTTTGTGAAGAAAAAAAAATCTATTTTCGGAGGAATATAGCATATTTTTGAGGATGTTGCTGTCCAAGCCCAACACACACCATTGTTTTAATGAATTGAACTGATTGGCATTTAAGGAATAATGCAGAACACACTAGATATGTTTGTCTTTCCATTCAATACATACTAGCATTGGGGATTAAGAACCAGTTCCAAATTGGAACCAGTTCCAAAATTTTAATTCCAAAGACATTTTAATTTCAATTCAGCTTATTGGTTCTTAAAATGAAGACTACATATCTGCAAAGACATGGCTATCTTCCAGGACTTGTCTACATCATGCCTCAACATCAGTAGCAGGATAAAAAAGACAGGCAGAGTGTGTCCCACCTGCGGATCGGTGGCAGGCCAGGTAAGGTCAGAACCTGTGGTTGTGCCTGGAGGCCCGCACCGCTGCCCTCCTGACACATGCTGACTCATGTGCTAGTTTAAGCACATATGAGCTATGAGTGTTGCTTTGCTTTATTACCCTATTGGAATCAATATTGGAGATCGATAAGAATCAACAAGCAGAATCGGAATCAAAAAAATGACACCCAACCCTCATCCACATGAACTCTGACCTGCATTATTGCGTCTCTGTCCTCAGAACCTGTACCCCTTTCAGCAAAGCAGCTACACAGGGATGCTGTGAAGACAGCAGCCAGCCGTCGTGTCTTAACCACACGTTATTCTTGTGATCTGAATTCAAACCAGAGGCATTGTGGGATGTGTTTGGGGGTGTTTTACAGCACTAGTCATTACGGTGCTACAATGGTTTGATCTCTATTCTCACTCCATCCTGCCTGTGTGTCTTTGTGTCTTTTAATCCTGTAGTGTGTGCCCCTAGCTTTAACCTTATTACCCTGCACACCCTGGGGACATGTAATGAAACAGTTCCCTCATTCAGGAGGTCAATTTGCTCGCTTTCCTTTATTAAGTCTAAATTCTCCTTCATCCCATCGGCACACCTGCCTGTCTGATTCTCTTCCACTCGCGTTCTCCTTTAATTAGCCCACGTATTTGTGTGTACGTGTTAGACAGTAATACAGAGGAAGAATTCCTGTCTTGCACTGACTTCATTGATCTTAGGTTTGATCGATCAGTAGCAATATTCCCTTTTTGTACTTCTTACATCTTGAGAGAAAATGCCTTGATGGTTTGACTGTTTGCCTGCACACAGACAGATTGCTGCTCTGGTTTTCTGCTTCTGAAACAGGAAAATCAAGCATTACCAATTACAGAAGACACACAGAGAGCATCGGAGGCCCCAAGCTGTCATCAAATTCAATCCAACTGTCAACGAATCAAAACAGATCAAATGCAGCAACACAAAGCAATGCAAAAAAAAGAAAAAACCCAAAACAATACAACAACAAAAAAAAGCCTGTTCGCTTGGCAACGAGAAACGATTTGTTGTTTCTCAGCAGCCTTCTATGAAATCACTATTGCAATCTGTTACATCACAATCAACACTTTTCCCCATGAGTAATTCATCAGTCAATCATTGAGAATTGGTTATCATCTCGAATGTCATCTGAAGATTTTTACTCTGTCTTCAAAAGCACAACACCTCATATATCCATGTAATTCATGAGGTGACTAATACTCATGTGAGCAAAACTTGAAGAAATAATAGGAGGACAGCATTCAAATAGGTGATAGCTCATCATCTAGAGAAATTTTAGATTAGAGTTGCGAGAAATTTGAAGTACGGAGAAGGAAGTAACAAATGCATCAATGAACTAATTAATAATAAGCGGTAACACTGAGCTATAAGGACGCTTTGCTCTCACATGCGTTGCATTTACAGTCACACAAACACACACACACACGCGCAGTCACTCTCTAGTGCGCGCTCTTGCTCGTTTACTCCAGATTCCATGAGATTACGTCTCATTTGCAGGCGTCAGTGAGTCGCTATCAATATGCTGGAGACTCCCGGAACTTCCGGGAGAGTTGGGATGTCTGGTATAATGGTGCTTAATTAAAAAAAAACACATTTATAATACATTTGTATAATGCGGTGATGTTCACTGCAGTTACAACGTCCTCGACCGCCACTACAATTTTTGAAAAAATTGGTCCCTTTCTGTTACTTGTAGCCAAGATGGTGACCATAGTGTCCACTCAACTTTTGGACCTTTTTGAGTACTCATGTGTTAGTACAGAAGTATGCGATTTGAGACTAACCATGCTAGCAGCTCTGTGAGGCTACAATAAGGTGCTAAGTGCTTATGTTCACACTGACAGAGTTAACATGCTAATGTTTAGCAGGTAGACCATGTTAACCAGTTTAGTTTAGTGAGATAGCATGCTATCATTTGCTAATCAGGAATAAAGACAAAGTACAGTACAGCTAAGGTTGATGTTCATTTTTGCAGGTACTGAGCAGGCGGGGAGTTCTGGTCCTCTGAAATGATGCGAACGCGGAAGTAACTTAAAACTGTATTCTATCAAAAGGCCACCAGGAGGCGACCGTTTTGGTGTCAAAAGGACTTCCGTCTCTATACAAGTCAATGGAGAATTCACCAACTTCTCACTTGATTTCTAACCTCAGTAAACATTTTCAAAATGTGTTTTTGGTCTCAATCGCTAGTTTAAAGTCTTCTTCAATGCAGTATGATGTTCATTTGTGAAATTTTGGCCTCACTGATTTTATATTTGACGATAAAGCAGGGTATGCATTAGGGCGTGGCTACGTCGTGATTGACAGGTTGATTGGTTCACAGGTTCAGGAGGGCGCCTCATGCTCCTCCTGATGCCCATATAAGTAGAATCCGTGTTTTTTTTTTTTACCCGGCATGCACCGGAAATTGTCAAGATGGCGCTGCCCAGATCTGAAACTATTCGCTTCCAAGCAGCAGTCCACAAACCAATGGGTGACGTCACGGATGTTACGTCCATTTTATATACAATCTATGGTACTGAGTCATAAACCAAAGTACCAAAGTAAAAGGGACATTTTGACATGATGGAACTGAAACCATGCTGATCCTAATTGAAAAGGTACACACACAGCTGTCTACACTAGCTCCATATCTATGTTGCCGAGCATCCCTTTTACAAAATTTGGAAAACTTCATGCCCAAATGGGAGTGAAAGTGACCCCGACTTTTTCACAGGGGCATGGAGTACACAGTAATGTTTTCACTGTTTGGTTTTACTTGTCTAGAGCTAAATACTACTGTTGCAACTGTAGGAGTCAATTGGCTGAATAACAGTCTGCACATTCAGTGACATTTACCAACTGAAAAAAAGTACATTTCAAGTTATTCTTTAAAAAAACTATCTGAAATCAGTTTAATCAGTATAAACTATCATTACTGTTGTCATGCGGGACACTTAGGAAAGCTTTTCTTGTAAATGCGAGGCATCATTTAAAACTAATTAATTAAACATTATCATTACCTAATGTCACATTCCCTTTTCTTTTGATGGACAAAAGAACAGAAACACTGAATCTTCTAGTACATAAAGTCTAATTACCCTTTCTCTACCTTTGAGGATCCAGCTAACTGTTTGCAGGAATTATGAATACAATTTCAAAGAAAAAGTGCATGGACGTGTTTTTATACATTAGATTTGATGGAAAAGGTGACCCAACACAAGGGATCGGATGGAACAATTGCCGGTCAAGACGACTGTGTTGATCGGAGGGTCAATGTGCCAACGAATCACCATCATCGTTTTAATCACTGGAGGATCAATGAGACATCTAATCAATCCGGAGGGGGAGGAGTTATTCGAATAGTATAAATGAGTTTTTAATGATGCTTTGGACCCCTCAGAGAGCGAAAGAGAGGAAGAGAAAATTGCAATAACCAAACACCTGATCTTTCAGTGTCAGAATATTTTGCCTTAATTCCTCCCCCTCCCACTCCCGCTGCCTCCCTCTCCATCTCTCCTTCCCTTAGATCTCTCTTTCTCCCTCTCTCTTTTTCCTTCCTCTATATCTGTCTCGTCCTCTGTGTGCGAAGAACAAAGACGAACGTTGTCTAGCGGGCGATGAGAGGTGCCACAGGGTCAGCGTGATATTTGGGTGTGATATTTCCATCGTCGGCCTAAATGTCTGGAGTCAACCAATTTATCACCCCGGCAACCAGAGAGAGAAAGACTGAAGGCTACAAAGAACGACGGGGCTTGAAGATGGATGAAAGAGGGGGGGGGGGGGGTGGGAGGAGATGATCTTCTCCTAAAGAAATTTGGTATTACAATTTCAAAAAGCAATACTGAGATACATTTAAGTACACGATGTATACATCGATATATATATATATATGAGACACCACCCAACACAGACAATAACTGGTGCTCAATTTTGCTGGATTTCATAGGATTCAATTGAATTTGACCATTCAATGTCGCTGTCGTTCTAATGTGGATTTCTATGACTGAAATATTTAGATCCAATTATCCCCTCAGTTTAAAGAGGAAATGCACTAAAACAGAATGTAATGCAGCCTCGGACAGGTCAGAATGCAGGGTTACAGTTTACCTTTCAGTGTGGCTCATCTGATGTGCCAGATTACATCATTTTAAAGTCCAGTGAAGCAGATGTGTCGGGTTTCTTGAGGCAACACGGTGTATGAATCTGCCCGTGACAGTGTCAATCAGTGTAGATATCGTAGTGTGAAACAGTATGAAAACTCTAATAGTTAATTTTATTATTCAGATTTACTACTGTTTTGATTTAATGAAGCTCAACAGCTGGTGCGCTATGATCTTAACACTCTTCTTGATTGGATTAAGAGTGGCAATGCACTGTCTTAGCCATAATTGTCTTTTGACGTTTCACGCCTTGTCGATGCTGTTGTCGAGTCGTGTTTCGTTGCCCTCGCGGTGTTGTGTGTACGTTTGCATTTATTGTACAGTAATTCAGATGACAGCCGTCATTTTATGCCTTTTAAAACTAACAGGCTATGATCAGCGGCAGCAGCGGCAGATATCAGATCTCGGTGCCGGTGTAACACAAGCTCTGCCACACACTGTGCGGGAGAAGCAGCGACTGCAGATAGCAGAGGCAGATTAGATTTGATTAGATGACACAGGAGTCAGAGAAAGAAATCTGATTGAAACTGATCTACTGGAAGGACACGAAACACACTTTACATGTGTATTCTCAAGGAGTATACACAGAGTTAAAGTGAAATAAAAGTTTGTTTAAATCACTATAGATCCAAAGGGCCACACAGGCAGTTAACCTGATGTTGGTAGCTGCTGTTAAGCCCCATCTGTGATTTGGATAGTCTGTATGTTACTCCATATGTTACTGTGTGTTTATGCATTATGCATGTCAAGCTCTTGCGCACCATGTTTGTCCTTCATTATAAGACGTGACGTGGTGTAGGTAGCATTAGCTGTCTCTTTATAGCAAGTCCAGATGTGGTAATGGGAAAAATGAATTATATGTGCGTACAGTATCTCTACATATTTACTGTAAGTCTATATTTACTACATGTTTTGGTGCTGCTTTAAATTATGGTCTGATACATATAGCTTAATTTTTTCTCAATTTGTTGTGTATTTTGTTTGTGCTTACAGTGTACACGTATAGTACACACTGATACATTCATGTGGATATAAGGGGACAAAATATGAATTTCAGTTTTGCAAAAGGAGTATTTGTCATGTTTCTAAAAATCTGGAAAGGTATTAGTTGGATAGATTTGTAATATTTTAGATTAGAAATTTAAAAGGAACAAGCCACGCTCTACACCAACTTATGTCTTTAACCCTCCTGTTGTCCTTGAGTCAAGGAAGGAAGGGAGGAAGAAGGAAAGGAGGAAGGAAGGGAGAAGGAAGGAAGGAGAGAAGGAAGTAAGGAAGGAAGGAAAGGAGGGAGGAAGAAGGAAGGAAAGGAGGGAGGAAGGGAGGAAGAAGGAGGAAGGGAGGAAGGAAGAAGGAAGGAAAGGAGGGAGAGGAGGGAGGAAGGAAGGAAGGAAGGAAGGAAGGAGAGAAGGAAGGAAGGGAGGAAAGAAGGAAGGAAGGTAGGAGTGAGGGAGTAAGGAGGGAGGGAAGGAGAAAGGAAAAGAGGAAGGAAGGAAAGAAGGAAGGGGGAAGGTAGGAGGAGGAAAGAAAGAAAGGGAGGAGGGAAAGAAAGAAGGAGGGAGGGAGGAAGGAAGGACAGAAGGAAGGAAGAAAATGGGATGGAGGGAGGAAAGAAGGAAGGGAAGAAAAGGGAGAGGAAGGAAAGAAAGAGACAAGGAGGGAGGAAGGACAGACGGAAGGAAGGAAGGGAGGAAAGAAGGAACAGTCAAAACAGACGGGGTCAATTTGACCCGGGAGGACGACAGGAAGGTTAAAGTAAGAATGCCCAGAAAACTATTCCTTGTAGTGTTACTTTTCTGGGTTAGGGTTAGGGTTAGTGTTTTCTGATATGTTTGTTGGTACATTTATAACTCATGAACTCAATGCCATCTATATAATAGGGTACAGTTCATTGTTGTAATGGAGAACAGGAAATGACATCAAATTACCTTAAAAATGTAGGTGTCAAATTTACATTCAGACAACCTAAATGCATTCAACTGCTGACATGTACACATATTCATTTATTATACAGGCTACTGTATGGACTAACAATACTGCACTTATTACCATAGCATGTAAAAAAAATAAAATCAGTTATTCCATACCATTAACAGGTTTGTTAATGCAGATTTTTTGACTCACACTGTGAAAACCACACATACATTTACTCCTATACAAAATACATAGATCCGTAATGTAAGTAAAAGAAGAAAAAGACTGCTGTGTCTGTGCAAAAAGTCTACATTTACCACCTCTGTTACATCAATTTACACATCTGTTCATTTATTCTAAAACCTGAAAATTCCACCAGTATGAATTTATTTGCATCTATTCAAAATTCACTTATCTGTCCACCACAGTCAAGAGAAACAACACTAACAAGATAAAGACAGATCAGATAAATAATTCAGCTCACTTCTGTAATCAAACATGTTTAAACAGTGACCCGATGAAATAGACATACCTTTTTTTGGTATTATTATAATTATCTTGAAGGGAAACCACATCATTAATTACTGTTACTTTGTTTTTAATAACCTCCAAGTCCAATAGGTGTGACCGATACTGTTTGACCTCCACTTCACGGAGTCACAGGCAGTCGAAGACAAATCCTCATGTGTCTGTGAACGTAGACATTGTTTGCCTAAAGAATGAATGAAGTTTTATTTTTGTGTCATCCATATAACCATAACCATATTATCCATATTGGAGCATCAGTGAAAGGGCTAGTATAGCATCTGTAGATATGTCTATGTATGGTGGTGGTTTTTTGTTTATGTCTTACATTTTTCTGCAGTATGTGTGTGTGTACAACCTGTACTTCAATAATAATAATAATAATAATAATAATAATAATAATAATAATAATAATAAGAAGAAGGATTTATGTAAACCTATGGTCTTTATATCACAGGGGTCCTTTCAGATGTGGTCATCCTAGGCACCTTACTGTTACTGTGTCTCAAATCACATACTGTGTACACTATTTACTTTGTGCAGTACAGCTCTAATTGTATACAATGTAGCCTTTAATTGCATTAACCTCTTTTAACTTTTTTCTCATTGTAACATTATTGCTCCTGTTACATTTTAATTTGCCTTTGGGATTAATAAAGCATCAATCGATCATATGGAGCTTAGTGAAAGTTCAGTCAGGAAGACTATCTTGGTAGGCTGTAGTTTCCCATTCCATTCTGCCGTTCTCATTTCTCACAATTACCTTATGTATTTCCTAGTCAAATCTATCCAATAGCACAGCGACACACCTTTATTGTTAGCCTATCATCCTGTTGCGGACTTTTTAAATAATCCCTCTCTCTGCGAATGTCCGGCATGCAGCTGTTATGTGCTCCTCCACTTCCCAAAATCCGCACCCAGTCTCTGCAGGATTATCAGAGGTCATCAGCCGCCACCACCAGGGTCTGGACTCCATGTATCTGGCAGGGATGATGTCTCTGTGGAGTACAAGCACTAAAGATTTTTTATGATTAACTTTTCTATCTCCATTATAATAAATATGGTCTTTTCTCCATTACATTACCTGCTTCAACTATCTATATCTAAAATGTGGTTGTATTACTTCACAAGCCAATGACAAACAATGTATCACACCTATAGCACGGGTACAGATGCTTTGTGGCAAGGATTACTTTCTGCAGGGGGGAAATGGAGCAAAGCTTCTGAAAAAGTTTGGGGTTTTCAAGGACTGAAAAGGGATATTTCACACATCTTTGTCTGTTTTAGAAAGGAAACAGAGAGAGAGAGAGAGAAAGAGGCAGAGTCGGACAGAGAGATGGAGGCCGTGTGTCTTTCCTCCTCTCATTCCATCTCATCTAAATGGACGAGCTGTGCTTTCTGCTGTTTAGTTAAGTAAACTTTTCAGGTACAGTCTATCCAGTCTCAATATGACATGTAAATCCCAGAGGTGGGTGGCAGACTGAGAGGCAGGGATTGAGGGTGGAGAGAGAAAGAGAAGGGGGGGGGAGGGAGATAAAGAAAAACAAAGAGGGAGAGTAATTGTCATGCATTCTTCTCATCTGTTTTTAATAAAACCTTGTCATCCTCAGAGATTCACAGCGCCAGTAATCACCCTTTCTCACTCCTTCTGCCTTCACCTTATATCTCCATCTCTCAACTTTCACACCACTCTGACTTTATATCTATCATATCTATCTCTAAACAGTGAAGGCACTCATGTATGCACAGCAAATTTGCATTGTGTCAAGCTCTGTGAAGATGTTTATGATGAGAATGTTGCCTTAAAGAAGCATGTTATGCTGAAATCTGATGGAAAACATGGATGAATAAAGCTGTCACTAACTTTTTATTTTTTATATTTATATATTTATATATCATAGCACAATATTTTCCCTCTAATTCTTTATCCATCATCAGCACCTCTGAGACAGTGGTAATGATGAGTTACAGTAAAGCTACAATCAACACATGATCCATCAGTTTTTTCTAAAGTTTAGATGTTAGAATGTTGTAATCAGTGGCCTGATAATAACATCTGATATTATCACACGCAATATCCACTGTTAGCAATTAAAGCATTAACCCTCCTGTTGTCCTCGTGTCAAGGAAGGAAGGGAGGAAAGGAGGAAGGAAGGGAGGACGAATGAAGGAAAGGAGGGAGGAAGGAAGGAAGGTAGGAAGAAGGAAGGAAAGGAGGGAAGAAGGAAGGAAGGTAGGAAGAAGGAAGGAAAGGAGGGAGGAAGAAGGAACGGAGGAAGAAGGAAGGAAAGGAGGGAAGAAGGAAGGAAGGTAGGAAGAAGGAAGGAAAGGAGGGAGGAAGAAGGAACGGAGGAAGAAGGAAGGAAAGGAGGGAGGAAGGAAGGAAAGAAGGAAGGAAGGTAGGGGGGAGGAAAGAAGGAAGGAGGGAGGAAGGGAGGGAGGAAAGGAAAGAAGGAAGGGAGGTAGGAAAGGAAGGAAGGAAGGACAGAGGAAAGAAGAAAAGAAAGAGAGAAGGAGGGAGAAAGGAAAAGAGGAAGGCAAGAAAGAAGGAAAGAAGGACAGGAAATAAGGAAGGGAGGAAGGTAGGGGGAGGAAAGAAAGAGAGAAGGAGGGAGGGAGGAAAGAAGGAAGGGAGGAAGGAAAGGAAGGAAGGAAAGAGAGAGGAAGGAAAGAAAGAGAGAAGGAAGGAGGGAGGAAGGACAGACGGAAGGAAGGAAGGGAGGAAAGAAGGAACAGGAGGACGACACAAAGGTTAATGTATTCTACATGGTAATGTTAAGGTGACTCAAAGCACTTGTTAGGAAAAAGATTGTGATCCTGCTTAAATACTGAAAAAGTCAGCATGGACTGGAAGATATTTCACCAAAACCTCAACTGACAAAATCATCTTTTAAAACATCTTATTATTCTTGTCCAAGTTGGTTTAAAGATGTAACATTGCTTATTCACTTTCTTGTGAGAGTCACATGAGACAATCAATATCTGCTCAGTAAGAATGAATCCACAGCTAGCAGCTAGTTTAGCTTAGCTTAGCATAAAGACTGGAAATGGGGGCAAACTGCTAGCCTGGCTCTGTCTGAAGATAACAAAATATGCCAACCAGCACCTTTATACCTCACTAATTATTAGTTATATCTTGGTACAAAAGTGTAAATGACACCTGATGGATGTCTGGCATCACGTACAGGACCACACAACCTTTTCTTAAGATTTTGGATGTGTGTGCCTAAGCTCCTCTGCAAACCTCCTATAGGTTACAACCAAGGCTGGGTTCATACTACCCGGGGCCCCCTGGTCACTGCCGAAGTTCATGCTACAACTTTCATTTTATTCTGATTGGATAACGCTGCTGTCAGGTGGAAACCTCGTAACTCCATATTGTAGAGACTACAATTACTAAAAGACTATAATACTGGACTCCTGCTTTAAGTTTGAGTAGAAAACACACTCCCTCTCTGTCTCTCCAGCGGTATGAAAACTTTATTGGATGCCGGCAGAACCCCTTGAGGGGAAACACTTTAAATGTCTCCGCAATTATACTTCTAATAATGGCTTCACACACATACACACACTCACTGAGACACGGATGCAGCCGGGGGCTGACAGTGACACAAAGGAGGTGGAAGTTACTCTGTCAGTCAGTAAGGCTATTAATCTCTGTCACCTGAAGCTGTGCGCCCGTGTGTGTGTGCAAATGTGTGCAAATGACAGCCAACAGTTGGCAGGAAACAGCAGTGTGTGCGTCTTTGTGTGTGTGTGTGTGTGTGTGTGTGTGTTTCTGTTCTGACCTAGACGAGCAGTAGCTGGTCAACTGAGGGGGGCGGTTTAGTCGGCACGTCACCACGGATTTAACTTCCATCCGTTGTTGCTTGTGTTTGCGAGCATGCAAGGAAGACAATGCATGTGTCTTTCGAAGCCAGTCAGTCGCAGAGAGAGAGAGAGAGTTCAATGTGATCCTTTGTTTATTTGTTTATTTGTCGGGATCCCCATTAGCTAGTTTTCCTGGGATCCACTACCTTTCATGTCTCCTCTGCTGCAGTTTTTCATATGCAGCCTCTTCATCATCCCAGCACCGGTTCACTATTCAGTGGGCTGTTAACAGCCACGAGGCGCCATAATCACATTCATGATGTACACGGAGAGAGTAAGTGGGATTCTAAAAATGAGTGTGTGACTGCGGCGTCTTCGAAGCAGCTCTAATGAATGTCCAAATTTCTTCTTCCCACACTTAAGAAGCACAAATAAACTTGCTGCCTCGTCAGAAAGCTGTGAAAAACTCACTTCAAAGATGGAAATTGTTGCCCTCTTAAAACCCTCATTCATCACATATGTGTGTGTGTGTGTGTGTGTGTGTGTGTGTGTGTGTGTGTGTGTGTGTGTGTGTGTGTGTGTGTGTGTGTGTGTGAGTGTGTGTGTGTGAAATTTACACCTCTTCAAGTAAAAGAAAATGCATCGTGGAGACCATGGGTGAGATTTACTCCATTTGTTTTGTTTACAGTATATCAGTGGGGATTGTTTTTCTACTAGGTGGTAATTATACTTTCTATGTAGAAGCATTGGTTTTCCCTCATTACATACTTATTACATATTGTACATACTTAGGCTAGGACACTAGTACATACAGTTGTCAATTAGGACACTACTGTGCATACTTGTAGGCTCTCCATTACATTATATAAGGATCTGGGTCAACCCTGGAAAAAACAAGTGAATAAAACACAGTTAACTAAATCCTTAAAATCATCCATTAAAAAGAGATGCCTCTTCTCCACTCACTCTATCTCTGAGATAAAAATGGGCTGTCTCTTTAGAAAAGTTTCATCCTGAAAGCTGAAATATATTCCAGGAGTTTTCTGTTCACGCTCTGAAATAAATGGGTATATGCTTACTGTACTGTACAGGATAGTTTTGTTATATTTGGAAGGATAAAATCATGATTATTTCTTTTTTAGACAGTGTGCCTACAGATGAGACCAGTGGCATATGTTGATGCTGTGTTCATGTCATATCATCAGTCAGGCCATACTTACAAGCAGCGGAGCCAGAAAAAACCCTCATTTATGTCGGCATGTTAGTTGTAATTAAGAGTCTGGCAGAGGTGATTTCTGACAGGAGAAACAAACTTAAGTATCCACAATACACAGGAAAAATGACACAATGAAATAAAACCAAATACTATAAAACATATCTAATAATAATTTTTTTTTAATTTGTAAAAAAATAAGAGATTAAGATTTCTTTTCTTATTTTCTAAGCAAGGCTTTTATGTATCTCTATATCCATACGGTATATATTTTATATACCATGTCCCAGAGTCATCTCTTATTGGATGGACAAAGATGGAAATGATATCAATCATTTTGTATGATGACAAACAAACAAATTAAACCAAAACATGTTACTCAGAACTTAATCCATTTTTCACATTTGGCCCTCATCCTCTTCCATAGACACTGAACAGCATACCCTCACAAGGAAAATGACAGTACAGGTCGAAAATTCAAATAGCAAAAACAACCTGTAGTTACATTTATTATGTTAGTAATGATAACCTCAACCAAGTGGTCTTTGAGGATGTGTTAGATTGGAAGTGACCCTTCACATTAAGACAACTTACAACAGTTGCGTGATTGCAGAGTTGATCACGTGAGGGTAAAAAATTCTGTGAATTAAAAAAAAGTGCTAATTTCATTCAAGTTAAGTTCAATTATCTTGAATGGTTGACTTTGTTTGATGTGAGGCATCTATATGTTTGCATGGTTTTCAAGCAATTCTCTAATATGAAGCGTCAACTCGGATATATCAGAGCTTTCAGAAAAGTAAAAAGAGTCACACTATTTACAAGTCAGTTCATTATTATTTGACATGGCATACTTATAGGGGTCTTGTCTGGATTTAAAACCACAGCACAAGTGAGCCACTAGGAAACATCTTTGTCTCCATCAGGGGTGACAAAGGAACAG
The DNA here is from genome assembly GCF_963691925.1 of Scomber scombrus. Classification (NCBI taxonomy): domain Eukaryota; kingdom Metazoa; phylum Chordata; class Actinopteri; order Scombriformes; family Scombridae; genus Scomber; species Scomber scombrus. Next base: position 30,291,662 of record NC_084975.1, on the reverse strand, counting down.
ACATTCTCACTTTATCTCTGTTCTCTACATTTCTACTATACATGTCTTCCATCAAACTCTTCCTTCACCTGCTTCAGTGCCTCTCCATATTTCTCCCTGCACAACCTGCTTTCATTTCCTTCTCCATTTGCTCTTCCAACATCTCCCACCACCACCACCTTCACCACTTGTTCTCTGTCTTTGTTATTTGTTTTTTTTTTGGGATCATCATTATGCCCTATCCGTCTCTCTGTCTTCCACTGACCTTCTGCCTCCCTCCTTTCATTACTTCATCCTTCTCTTCTCTCTGTTGGACAAGGAGAATGAGAGGAAAGAAAGAAATTGCACCCTGACGCGAAAGATGCCAAATGTCTGGGTCACTCACACACTGAGAGCCTACTGCTGTGTGTGTGTGTGTGTGTGTGTGTGTGTGTGTGTGTGTGTGTGAGAGAGAGAGAGTGTGTGTGTGTGAGTGTGAGTGACAGTGGAACAGTAGGGAACTCGAGTGAGGGAGCTGAAGTGTTTTTTGTTAAACCTTCCAATGCATGTCTAAACACACACACACACACACACACACACGCGCACACACACACACGCACACACACACAGTGTTGTATAACGGTATGAAAGCAGGGCCAACATCATGCTGGGTAAATCGTGTGTTCGTGAGAGATGTGCTCTTTCACAAGTCTTTGTTTCACTTTAGCTTAAAGAAGCTCCTGAAATACAACCAGTCAGTGATTTGTATGGCAGCAATGAAATACCCTGTTATTGGTTATTCATTTCCACAAAATGCTGGTAAAGAAAAACTAAGAGATGCAACAAGCAATATTTGCAATTACAATAAGGATTATATTTGTGTGCTATTCTGATAATTGATCATTGCTATTGAATATGATATTTATACCAGCAGTGATGCTCTATGGGAAAAACAGTGTTTCCCAATCAAGTTTCCACTGTTCTGGACGTTTTCCATCTATCACTGTGATACTGGTTTAGTTTAATCATTAGGATAATGGATGTTGATTTGAAGCACCCTAATTCATTTGTCTATGAGTAAGTCTTTCTGAGTCTCTGTGTTAGTGTTCTTAGGGCATATGTAAACAATATTTTAGTTTTTATTTAGAATAAACTCTCTTTTTTTCTCTTCTTGGAAAACATTAACAATGATTAATTCTGCCTAAATATTTATTTATCCAATAAAATGTAATTTGGGGGACTAACTAACCCCACCCATCATATAAAACTTTTTATAAGAGTTTTGACTCTTAGTTGTAGTGGGTTGTAGTAAGAACTATATCTACTCTTAGCAAGCAGAGCAATACCATCATAGTGATAGTAGTAGTTTGGATATAAGCAAAACTTCACTCCATTATGAAAAAATATGGCTATGAAAGTCATACAGAATTATTAATACAGATGCTTTATTTGTTACTCGAGACAGATTCAAAAGATTTAGTTCATTGTCATTTTCTTGGCTATTTGCATAATGCTGTTCCTCCTAGCTCACAGCAGGGCAACAACAACAGAGAGGATAAAGATATATATTTATAAATTCCCCTAAAAATGATAAAAACATGTAATGACTTGACTTAAATGCCTGTTCTAACTTGCTATATTTAGTTTAGCTGTATTGAAAAAGTTCTTCCCAGATTTGCTGTGAGCAGCTTAGTGAATACATCTTTAGAAGAAACTCTGAGGAAACTAATTTTAACAATGTTCATCATCGTAGTTTGAAGTCCCCCTACACTCTGAAAATGTGTTTTGCTTGTATTGGATGTTTGAGCCTCATTGTGCAAAGTTCAAAATTATTACTGTTTTCATGTCCTTAAACATTCTGTTGAATCTCAGTTTAAAGGAAGAGTCAGTCACTCTGGAGAAAGAATTTAACACCCAAACAAATACACCTCTTTCTCTCTGTGCTCCTTCGGAAGCTCTGCCCCCCAAATTCATAGATGTACATTACCAAAATAGATAACACTCCAACAAGAGAGACCTGGAGCGTAAAAAACAGTGTGGAACAATGTGGACTGACATATTTAATCAAATGGAAGCGTATTTGTTCTGTGAGACAGCACTTTCCATGTGAACTGGCCATGTCACACCATTCAATGGTTGTTGGGTTAATTCAGAATCGCTGACTCTACCTTTAAGGCGAGCACGATTTGTGACATGACAACTATTTTAGAGTCTTCCTGGCAATGCTCTCCTGGAGGGTCCAAAAAGCGTTCTCAGGCCAGGAGAGCTATGTAGTCCCTTCAGTGTTTTCTGGGTCTGCCCAGGTGTCTCCTACCAGTTTGACATGCCTAGAACACCTCCACAGGGAGGTGTCCAGAAGGCATTCGACCAGGTGCCCAAACCACCTCAGCTCCTAACCCTATCTCTAATGCCGAGGCCAGACGCACTCTGGAGGAAACTAATTTTGGTCGCTTCGGATCTCAAACTTCATTCTTTCAGTCACTACCCAAAGCTCGTGACTATAGGTGAATATTGGAACGTAGACCAACTGGTACATTTAGAGGTTTGCCTTCTGGCTCAGTTCTGTCTTCACCACAATAGTCTGGTATTGATGCATCAGGGCAAGTTCACCTTATTGTCTGTGCTTTCTAAGTGAGTAATTACCAAGCAGCTGCTGCCTGCAAACTGTCTCCACACAAATAATAATCACTCATACACTGACCACCGATAGCTCCATAGCTCTCCATTGTCCCAAGTGTTAACAGACAGATATACAGACAGAAAATATAAAAGTGTCAGTGTACACTCATTCGCTGCTTTCCTGACAATACTTTTCCATGAACTGAACTGACAGTGAAAAAGTAAAAAGGAAGAGAGCTAAGCCAAGTGTTTTCTGTTGGTAGGTGTCCTTGCAGCATACAAAAGGAAAGGGGCTGTAGATAAATGTTGTTCTCCACACAGCTCGCTTCTCTCATATATCTCCGTTAGACCACAGCCCAGCCATGACTGCACCAGACAAGGCCAAGCTCTGAATCTGTGTGTCTGTGTGTGTGTGTGTATGTGTGTGTTTGTCCTGCATGTGAATGTTTATGAGAATAGATGGGACAGGTGTGTTTACCGCCTTTAAGTGTTTCTGGGTAGCAGATAACTCAAGTTGAGAGATTTTCTTCGTTGTGTGCGGTGAGGGCGTCGGCAAGCGAGAACAATGTTGGCAGATATTTTCTTCTGCGTCTTTGCAGATTGTATACGTGTGTGTGTTTTGTCTGTGTCGGTGTGTGTGTGTGAGGTGTTATTTCACCTGCAGAAGCAGCACTTGAAATGCCTGCCTCTCACACAGAAAACATCTATGATTCCACTAAAGCGTTGCAAGTTGCTCACACCGCAGACACCGATTTTTCTTAAACGCAGATGATTATTTATAGTGTTCATTTTAATATCAAATGTGGATTCTTTTTGTGGCGTTGTCCATTTATGTATCTTGCTTATTTCTAATTTTACTCCTTTCATCGCAACATTTCTTTCGTTTTAAGTCGGATTTCACCGAGCTGCTCGTTCCTGCATTTATTACATGAAACTTACAGAATTGATGTTTTTGGACACATTTAGGGAAAAATGTGTTGTTCATGAAGACATTTTAATTTTCTTGTGAGACTGATTTGAACCTTCTCATTACAAGATCAGCTTTGTTTGTTTCATTTCTCCCAAAGACACAAATGAGATAGATCTGGATCTTGTATTACTGTCTCATGACATGTCTAAATCATTTCAAATAGAGCAAATGAATGCTGAGAGCAAATGAAAGTAAATGAACTATATGCAACAATAATAAGAATAACTGTAATCGTGATATGAGATCTTTTTAAGGTGTCCTAGAAGAACTGGAGTCTTCATTGAGATTATTTAGAGACGTCCCTTAGCAACCAATGAGAGCATGAACTGTCTCATCATTTCAAAATTAGAAACACCTGAGTTACATTCTAGACTTAAACAAGATAACATTTTTGCATATGCTGTAATGTGACAACTGAGAAATGGTGCAAGTTTGAAAAATTAAATATTTGAAAAGCTGAATTAACGGCATTACTAAAACTTCTATCTGGACCCCTCAACGACTTCTTAAGTGCCCAAGAAGTGAGAACGCAAAAAACCTTTTTCTAGCTGTAATCTTTTCTACTCGTTCATACCAACCATTTAAACCCTTCAAATGCACTTTCAATGTAAGTGATGTGGTCCAAAGTCCTTCTGTGTCTTTTTAGTGCAGAATCAGAAACAGAATCTGTTAATTAAGTGAGTATGCAAGCGTGAAATTTGGAGAACATATTTGATTACTAAGTTACTGTCCCGCCAGCAGTAAGGGTGAATTTTGTGCCAAAACATCTGTAACTTGGGAAGATGCCAGCTTGATTTGACTAATTCTGACTGCTGAAGCTCATTATTGTCTTCAAATACAAGTTTCTGCCACGAGTACTGTGGATTTGTATCTCCCACTAACTCTCACTTGTACTGAAAGCTTATTTAGAAGGATCCTCCATGGCCGGTATGAAAAGGAGTAATGATTATAGCAAGTGGACCTCAGGTCTGAAAGCTTTTTTAAACTTTGTCTGGTCTGTTTTCCTCCAACCTTCCAGCCATGACCACTGCAGGGCGTAAGCTGTGGCTGTGACAAAAAAATAAAAATAAATCATGATTGTTAAAATATAATACATAGAGCTGTGTTGCTACCTTGGAGATGATGAGAGAAATCCTTTTTTTTCTTTTTGTCTTAGATTAAAAGGTTTATTTTCCCTTCATCATATGCAGAGCTTTTGAAATTCTTAGAATGAATCATAGATTTGCACACATTCTTCAGGATTAACACTTTTGATTAATACATTATATTGAGTATAATGAGTTTATGGTGTGAAATGTAAAACTTGGTTTAGTTGATAAAGAGAAAAATTAATTCAAAATTTCAAAAATGTGTGTCAAAGTGGAAACTTGTGCCATCAACCATGTTGCAAATCCAAGACTTACTTTCCTTCTGGCACCTTCCTGCGTTCGCCGAAGGTCACGGCATTGCGAAATTCTTTTACTGACGAGAAGTGATCAAACAGGAGATGGAAGAGACAAAGTGTATCTTCTTTAGCTGAAAGGAACAGGGACACTGTCTAGAAACAGTTACTGCTCACCATCTGAGTCACACTTCCCCTGCTGGGGCTGTCCAACCAAGTTGCACCAGATTTTGAAGCTCCTGGAGTCGTTTGGGGATCTAAAAAAAGAGAGACTCAGAATCACAATTCAAAACCTCATTGCAAAAAACATGTTTCACTCCTACCTTGTGGTTTCTTCACCTTGCTCACAATGTGAGGGTAGAATTTAAATGTAAGCATGAAGGGTAAAATGTTTAGGTTTCATCAATGCACCACATTGTATTCATACTTAATGGTGCTTTTTTATGTCAGTGGGTGGTATCGTAGTCTGGAATTGGACCAAGAATCTGCTTTCGAGCACAAACATTAACCAACATATTGACAAAAGTAGATATAGTAGTAGTAGTAGTAGTAGTAGACATCATTTCCCTTACAGTTTTCTGCCAAAATCTGTCCAACCAAAACTAAAACTGCTTTGAGGTCTTACCAAATGTCGACCTTCCTCTTCTCCAGGCTCAATCTCTCAACCCCTTTCTTTGCTGCTCTGAAAGAGAGTTGCCTTTGTGTCGATTGATGGACTGGTGTTTGGCTCTCAAGATACGTGGGTTGCTAAATCATGAAAAGGCAGATTTAGTGTTGAAGAGTAATGCAAAGATGGGGCTGGTGGGCGCGACTTGTGGATTTGGGTGGGTGGGTGGTATGTCTGACAGCATGTTGACTGTCGGCACTTGAAGAGGTGGGGTGTAAGTTGGCAGATGGAAAGGCAGGGTTGGAAGCTGGTACCTGGACAGGCGGGCTAGAGATGGCATGTGGAGAGGAGGGGGAGAAGTTGGCTGGTGAGAAGGCAGGCATGGACTGTAGAACCTATATCTCCATGATGATATGGGGAAGTGTCAAACCCATGAGGGGGCTTAGGATTTAGGATGCTTTACAATTAGGTACACAAAATTTTGAGTAGTATCCAGGGAACAAATGAGGAACAAATGAGGAACTAACTTTGTGTAAACCATTAGGTAAGGGGTAGTTGAGTACTTGAGTAACTTCTAACCAGTGTTGTTTTTGACAAGCATCTTAGATTTAGTCTTAGTCTTAGTCTTTTGGACTAAAATGCTTATTAGTCACATTTTAGTCACTTCTATATGTGATAGTTTTAGTCCAGTTTTAGTCGACGAAAACTCAAAAGGGTTTTAGTCTAGTTTTAGTCAAAAAAAGAAAGAAAAAAGAAGTATAGTCTTTTAACAAATTAATTTAGGTCAATAAGTATTGGAGATTGCTGTTGGGCAGTGTCACACATAAGTTGTGAAAATAGCAGCAGATCTATAAGTTCAACACATTGTAAGCTTGCAGATCTGCTATTTTCACAAATAATAACAATAATAAAGGAATAGTTTTAGACATATAAGGTTTCCACCCAACGGCAAATTTCGGATCTAAGGATTGTGTATTAAAAATATATAAAAAAATATCCTTGTGGCGAGCCTTAAGGTGCCGCTTATGGTTGGTCGTATTTTTTCCGCCTACTTTGTGGCCACATTTGTCACCGTCTTCCTTCACAATACACTCTGTTTTATTATCTGCTGGGTTATATTTAAAATACAGCCATATGTCGTCTCTACGTTTGCGACCACCGAGCCCCTGTGTTGAAACTGCCGCCGCCATCATGGTCCATTGTCTGATGAGTAACAACAGTGTGACGTGTTGAGCACGTTGTGCGCTGCACGCCAGGTGGTGGGCGTGACCAAACAAGGATAGACTGTAGGCAGCAGCAGATACTTTTTAGGTTTTAATTGACACACACAATAAGGAGAAATGTCACGCATTTTAAACGTCTGACAGATCACCCACTAACATTTTCGTCCATTCTCGTCTCGTCAACGAAAACTCACACACGTCTCGTCATGTTTTCGTCATCAGAAAGCTATGTTTATCTCGTCACCGTCTCGTTATCGTCATGAAAAAAAGTGGCGTCAACGAAATGATTTCGTCATCGTCATCGTTGACGAAAACAACACTGCTTCTAACTAAACATTAGTTCATGAGTAATTCATTGAGAAATGAGTGATGTTACGAATCAGGAATTACCTGATAATTGATGAATTGTGAAAAAATACTTCCCTAATAATTCATAGTGGAGGACTATGTAGTAAATACTGCTGAGTTACAAGAGAACAGACTGTCCAATAACAGACTTCCTATATTCGAGTTACTAGGTAGTCCATCATTACTTCATCATTAAACTTCTGATTACCTTTTTGTACCTCCTCAAGTAAAGTGATACATAAAAATGAGTAGTTACAAAGTATAAAGTATTACTAAGAAATCCCTCATTATTAAATGTTGTTTGTTCTTAATTACTGAAGGATACATTTACACAAGTAGTTTAAAGCTTTTCTGTGCAGAAGTTGGACACACCTGCCTTTTGACTGTTCGACTGGTACTTTAGGTTCATTTCTTTTCACTTCCCAGTGTGGTTAAACAGCTGAATCTGAACCTGTATTACCAAATTCCACAAGTACCAACACCTTTAGAATTGTTCTTACTTATCTTAAATGCAGCAAAACATCCTAATTGTACAACAATATTAATTTTAAATATCATAATATAAAACACTCATCTGTTTTCCTGACTTCTTCGAGTGGTTCCTGTTCAGGTGGTAGAGCAGCTGTGGTTCAGGAGGTAGAGTCGGTCGTCCACCAATCGGAAGATCGGCAGTTCGATTCCCGACTCCTCCGGTCCGCATGTTGACGTGTCCGTGGGCAAGATACTTAACACCAGGTTGCTCCCGATGGCTGTGCCAACGGTGTGTGAATGTGTGAGTTCCCTCCTGATGTGGTAGATCCTGCCATCAGTGCTGATGTCATGAATGTGTATGAATGGGTGAATGTGACATGTAGTGTAAAAGCACTTTGAGTGGTTGAAAAGACTAGAAAAGCGCTATATAAATACAGTCCATTTACCATTTGTATGACAAAAATGCTGTATACATGATATTTTTTTCTCAGGATGAAATAGCTTTTATAATTTATGTAAAGTCAATTCTGCCATTCTTCCATTTAATTTTGTAATAGATATATTTTTTCTACAGGTGCTTTCTAACTCTATGAAAGAAAGAAGTAAGTTATTATGGCCAACTTATGGTGTACACTCCTAGTGTAGAGTGTGTAATAGTGCTACAGTTGGAATATCTTACAGTACATAAAGGAAATCACTTTTGCAAATAAAAGATAAATGAACTATAAAACTATTTCGTAATTACTGGTTCTAGTTCTAAATTTCAATTTTAAGTCAATGCATATAGAACTTACACTGGGATGCTATAAAGCGAAGGGAATTCTGCACTCTGACATTTGAGCAATGATTGAGATACCCTTGATTAGCTTGGAGTAAAGGTAAATTGAGATTTATATGAAGAGAGATACACATAAGAGAATATGAGGAAACCACCTGAATGTACTGTGACATTTATCATTGTTAAGTGTGGAGCAAAGAGAAACTTAGGTGAGAATTTTGTGAGGGGGACACAAACAACACAACATCCTACCAAAAGTCTAACATATTTTCTCCGGAGTTACATTTTAAACGACTGAGACAAAGCCCAAAGTCTTGAAAATGGCTCATTAGTGTCTTGGAGAAAAAGAGGTGATCTGTATATATCGGTCCGCTCACTTTACTCTAGCAGGTAACGCTTTCTGCCGTCAGCACAAAGTGACGCTCCGTTTTCCCACGATATGCACATCTTAGAAGCGTGGCATACATACTCTGAGTTCTCTGGGATTATAGCACGTATCCGGCACCACACTGAGAGAATATACGTCTGAGTAATTCAAATCGTGTGTGTGCGCGCATGTGTGTGTGTGTGTCCCCTACTGCAGCCGCCTATTAAATATAAACACCGTTTTTATAGCAGCCTTTGTAAAAACATAACACAGACAAGGCCACAATTTACCCCTTCCACTTAGCACTCTATCACGCTATCTCAGTATTTCCCCGCACTCATCCCTCTCTCCTCGTAAATCTATCTCTCGTTCTCTCCACTCAAAAGTCCATTATAGCCTCCTGCCTGCAGCTTTCTCTGTTTGTTATCTGTCCCACTCACATTATCTCTGCCTCTCCCTCCGACTCTCCTCTCTCCCTTCATTATATTGGTAAATCAGATCTGATGTCCTTTCTACATCACTTCTTTTTTTTTTTTTTTTTTTTTGGTTCTTCGTAGTCTCCGTTTCTCTTCTTCAAGGGACTCGTGTGTCTCGGCTACCTCTCACAGTCCAGCCACTTCTCTCGCCCACCTATTTTTGTCCCTTTGCAGACAGTCTATGCAGATATTCTTCATTCTCTATTATTCCAAACTTACTCTCTTTTTACTTTTCCCTTCTGCTACCTATAACCCCATTCCCCCCGCTTGCTTTCCTCATCCCCCTTCCCTCTCCCTGATTCTCCTCCCTGGTGCTGCATACACTTTATCACTTTTGGCAGCGCTAACTTAAAAAGGAAGAGAATTTATGCAAATGCGGGCCTGAGAAATGAGTGTTCACCTCCGTAGCAATGTGCAGAGAAAAGTAGTGAAGCCCCTCATTACAATATTTTCTCTTTCTTGTGGATCTGCAGGATAATAATTAAGAATGATTTGTGATGTTGGAACTAAACTGAGCCTCTTCTCCTCACTGGAAATTCACCTAATACTAGTTACTGTACATGTAGACACACATGGAGATGGAGTCAGAACCAGTTATTTGATTATAAAGGAATGTGACAAAGCTTGATGAGAGGTGGCAACTGGTTGCGGCACAATGAGCTTTGTCAGTGAGTGCTGCAGTTTGTTTCTGTATGCTGTCTAATTACTCACATCATAAATACATATAGGGCGGCACGGGGTGCAGTGGTTAGCACTGTCGCCTCACAGCAAGAGGGTTCTGGGTTTGAACCTGCCAGTTGGCTGGAGTCCTTCTGTGTGGAGTTTGCATGTTCTCCTCCTGCCTCTGTCGGTTCTGTCCGGGTACGTCGGCTTCCTCCCACAGACCAAAAATATGCAGCTTAGGTTAATTGGTCACCTTTAAATTGCCTGTAGGTGTGAATGGCTGTCTGTCTACTCTATGTTAGCCTGGTGTTAGACTGGCGACCTGTCCAGGGTGTACCCCGCCTCTCGCCCAATGACAGCTGGGATGGGCTGCATCCCCCCTGCGACCCTCTGTAGGGTAAGCAGTATGGAAAATGAATGAATGAATAAATACATATATGACTATCTGATGTTGAAGAATTTTCCAAAATAATGACATTGTGACAGGATAAAAGATACAAGATAAAATATTTTTGCTGAAGTCCTTTTAGACTGTTTTAAACTGGTTTAGATGGGGGGAAAATGACACATACTATATCCAATTGTTTTCCATGAAATTTGTGTGCCTCTTCTCTCCTCTCCGATAGAAGGATGGACGATTAGATGGGTGGATTATCCCTGTGGGTTAGCTGTCATCTGTCTGTTTGCTCTTTGTGCTTTTTCTGAAAGTAATACAGCACTGCTGACTGGCCAAATAGCAACATGTGAAGGGTTAAAGCTGCAGAGGTCAGAGCAGGGACATATTCTCCTGACACACAGACATGTGTATTGCCACAGAGTCATATATTAGAAAAAAAAACAACCCCTGAATAAATGAGTGGCTCACTCAGTATGAAAATGTGAAGAGGTGTTGGGTGAATATCTTAGCCAATGCTCTCCAACACCATGGTTTTCATCCCTACAATATAATTTCACAGACTTAAAAGATACATAGGGAGCAATGAAGCTGCTCTGAAGGCTCATGGTCACCCACCACTTTATTAAGCAGGGGTAGATTTAGTGATCTGGGGTCCTAGTAAACTCAGGCATAGGGACTCCATCTTACCTTATTTCAACCTTTATTTATGTGAGCATGTTTGTATTGGCAGTGTATGACTTTTAATGGAGTATTTGCCTCTTTAAGGATCTACATATCAGCTCCAGGACCAGCATGTTATTGCTCTGTCTCTCCTTCACACTGAAAGCCTGCCTCTTTGTTTTGTGTACTGCATTATGTGTATGTGTATGTGTATGTGTATGTGTGTGTGTTGCTGTGCCACTGTGATGAGCCCCCTGCAATTTCGTTGTACTACTTAAAGAATAATGTGTTTATTTAAATATTTTTTCTACATCAACAAAAAGCATAAAAACTAAAGAAAACACTATCTCTGCTGTCCAAAAGCTTCATTAAGGATTAATCACTAGTTTATTAATGACTGATGAGATATCCAAGTCTGAAATTATCCCCCCCCAATGTAAGTGATGGGGGACAAAATCCACAGTCCTCATTTCGTTCTCTCCCTCCATTTTTACTTTATCCTGTTCAGTTTGACTTCTTGAGATAATGGGCTGCTTCCAGTAGGTGGCAGCATAGCGAATGTCAGCTGCCGCATAACACACAATATGGCCCAAGATGGGAATATTTTGACTCCGACTTCACAGTCAGAAACACAGCAAACCTTACCTCAGTGTCAGCATTATTTCATCCTTTACAGCTTAGCAGCATAGCTTCTACTAATCAAGGCTTTCCTCCTAATACCTGAAAAACTAAACTAAGACTAAAACTAAATTAAAACTAAAATAAAACTAGTCAATTCCTCAAAAAACAATCTAAAACTACTTACCCTGGTTCATCCGATCAATGATCTTTTAAACGAGGCGACTACATCAACCTGTTTAATAAAAATTTCCTCACATACTGTATTGTCTTCTGCTTGCAGGATATTGGCAGTTCCAAGTGGCTTTTCTTCAACTAAAAGTGCATCAGCAAAGAAACTTCCATTCCATGTCAAAACAGCCCAGCATCAGACTTAATATAGCAAGACCTTATGCAAATCTGATGAAGCTCATTGACATCCACAGTATATATAAGGATGAGAGAATTATACACGCAAAGAAGCAGCAGTAAAATGTCATCCTACACAAACAAATGTAGCTTACAGAATTCAGTCATGCTCAGATCTGTAGGTTTATTTTTCAAACCATCTGTTACTCACCACCCCTCACCAATGCTCACTCATAATTCCCTTGCTGCCATTCCCCTGGGCATCAAATAAGACGTCAGCTGTTAAAATCAGCTGTAGTCACATCTAACCAGTAGCACCTTCATTGTCAACATATCATATTGCAGCTGTCTCCTTAAATATGTTTTCTCCCTCTCTGCCCTAAAACTTTCATGGTGCTGTTTTGCGTGCCACACCACCCTCTGATTACCACCCAATCTTTACAGATTCATCAGTGCATCACTTCATCAACCTCATCAGCTTTATCAGTCTCAGCGGAAATCATCAGCCACCACCACCACCACCAGTGTCTGGACCCCGTGGGGGGATTTATCTTGCTGCGGCTCAGGAATGATGTCCCTCGATTCCAAATCTCCCTGTAGAGTCTCAGAGTCAAAGACTTTTGATAAAACTTAATCATCAATATCATCTGTATAATAAACAATTCTCTGCTGATCTCGAACAAATATGTCATCCTGTTTGATTTGTGATTGCACCAGCGCATTTGGGCCAATCAATGCAAGAAAAAGAGGGTAAGAGGCTTTATTTTATGTTTTGTTTTCTTGTAAGTGTGGCAAGGACTGTGAGCTGTGACTCATGGACTCCTGTGGTTCAGCACACAAACACATTATGACGTGCTACAACGCATCATTTTGAGTTGGTGGTGGTGTTTAGTGAGCGATCAAATACCCCTTTTCCACCCTAGCAGTTCCAGTGCTGGTTCTGGGCCAGTGCTTTATTTGGAACCGGTTTTCCTGTTTCGACCGACAAAGAACCGGGCTCCCGGCCAGAAAAAACGGTTCCAGATTGGCACCAGTTCTTTGCTGGACTAGAAAAAAGAACCGCTTACGTTAAGGGGCAGGGGGCGGGGTTATTGAGACCAACCACAACAAACAAGACCGCATAGTGGTGAATAGATAGTCTGCCATCGTTGTCGTTGCTTCTTCTTCTTTGTATTATTGTTATAAGTCTTTATGGGAAAGCAGAGACGTAACTGACGTATACGGTGACGTAATGACGTGGCTCCCTAAACACCGAGCAGTAGGAAAGCAAACTGGTTCTCAACTGGTTCACAGTTGAACCGACTGTGAACCAGCACCAGCCCAGCCCAGCACTAGAACTGCTTTGGTGGAAAAGGGGTAAAACCAGGCGGGGAGTTCCGGTCCTCTGAAATGAGGCCAACGCGGAAGTAACTTAAAAATGCATTCTATCAAAAGGCCACCAGGGGGCGACCGTTTTGGTGTAAAAAAAGGACTTCCATCTCTATACAAGTCAATGGAGAATTCACCAACTTCTCACTTGATTTCTAACCTCAGTAAACGTTTTCAAAATGTGTTCATGGTCTCAATCGCTAGTTTAAAGCCTTCTTCAATGCAGTATGATGTTCATTTGTGAAATCTTGTCCTCCCTGATTTTATATTTGACGATAAAGCAGGGTATGCATTAGGGCGTGGCTACGTCGTGATTGACAGGTTGATTGGTTCATAGGTTCAGGAGGGCGCCTCTTGCTCCTCCTGATGCTCATATAAGTAGAATCCGTGTTTTTATTTTTCCCGGCATGCACCTGAAATTTTCAAGATGGCGCTGCTCAGATCCGATACTATTGGCCTCCGAGCAGCAGTCCACAAACCAATGGGTGACGTCACGGATGTTACGTCCATTTCTTATTTACAGTCTATGGGTAAAACAGAGAATCAGTTCAGCCTCTGTCTCTAACAGGCAGTATTAGCTCTTGTCTCTTTAAGGCCCCCCTCCTGATGAGCCCCCTCTGTTCTGAGTTGTGTTAAGTTACTGCTAATGCAAATACAACATTTCCTGCTTGACTGCTTCATATTAAAAGCTTTTCAATGACTAAATAACAGGAGACTTTTATAGAGAATGAAACCAATTCCTCATCGAATTAGCTTCATTACTACTGCTAAAAACAGGTGGACCAAACAAGATATGGGGGACAACAACATTTTTTTGTGTCCATGTGGTTAAGTCAAATTTAAAGGGGTTAAAATTTGAAAAGAAACGTATGAATACCTTGCACACATTCTTTTTTATTGTGGACCCAAAAAAAAAATTTGAGAGAATATATTAGAGGATTATGGCATACATGTCTAAGTGGTGTAACCATAGAAACTTTATACCAAATAATTAAACTTGCTTAAAACCCCTCAAATTCTCAATAAAACACCATATCAACTAGTTTGGCATGATCTTACATTATAACTTTTTTATATTAAATAAAGGTTATACAATTGTTCTAAATATTACATTTAATGTGGGGAATTGTGTCAATCAGGAACCATTTACTTTTTTTTTAAAAATGAAGTAATTATTTGTATAAGTACACTTAAATACACTGTAGGTGGATCAAATATTTAATATTCATCATTCTTTTGTGGTTACACCATTTGACATTTTCAGGAGTATTCAGGTTTACTTTTGGTTTAAAAAAATTGTGCAAATGTCATTTCAAATGACATTGATGACAAAAATACAAAATGTACATTTTAACAAACCTGATGCTGCTTTTAAAGATATTTTTGAATTGCTCATCTTGCCAAACCTTATTTGTCACTGACCCATGGACATAGCTCTTTGTTCAGTGGATCAGTTAAAAATAATGCTGGGAGAAAGAGTACAAACAGAAACAGCCACAGTGATGATGATGTTTGATGCATAGCTGCTGATGACCAGCACACCTCCAACAGATAAACTACTTATTTTACTTTGCACTGTTGTGTCATGGAAAAAAAAACACTCACAGCGTGCCAGCTCAAGTTGAGTCATGTCTTGGTGCGACTACCCTGAAAACAATGGAAAAATGCCATAATGTGAGCAGAGCAATGCTGTACCTGGAGCAGATTATCATAGAAAGAAATCTGTTACGAGTCGACGTCGGTTTGGAAGAAAATAGAAAAAAATGCTGAAATGCTGGTGCTTTATGCTCACAGGGATTACTTTTCTATACGTATACCTCATTATTTGACACTTCGACCACATTTAATATGAACATACAACACTGTGACATTATATATACAGTATATGACTGAAAATAAAGAAAAGCATAATGGATCCCATTTAACTATTTCAAAGCTATATTTACCTTGTATTAGTGTGCGTAAGACTGCCTCTAAACGTACACTGATGAAGATGTCAAGTTTGAGTCCACACACACTGCACATATAGAGATAAGTATAGCTGTCTGCATTCATTAACAACGAGAATGACCAGGAATAGGGAGAGTTAGAGAGGGACAGAGAGGACAGGACAGCACAGACAGGAAGGGAAAATAATAGCCAATTTAGCCTTGTCGTCTTAAGCTACACCTTGGCATTTTGAATTTTGCCTGGTTATTTTTCTTCACCTAGATACTTGTCATATTGTGCAGAGAAGAAGTTTCACTTTCCTTAAAATGGCTTGTTAGCATCAGTAAAATGCCAGATTGAAACCAAAGGGGCACAGTAAGCGATCCCTTTAAAATCCTTAAAAAAAGGGGACGCAGGAGGAGGAAGAGGGAACTGTAAGAGGAGGAGGAGGAGGAGGATGAGAGACAGATGAAGAGGAGAAGAGGGTCACTTAGTGTGTCCTCACTCCGTTTTTTATTCCATCGCTGCTTGATGTCCGCCGTGGCAGAAGAAGATAATGAGGAGAGAGGAAGGGAGGTATCAGAGGACGAGGATGAAGAAAGGAAAGAGTGGAGAAAAAAAATGTTAAAGTGTGTGTTAGGGAGAAAGAGAGAAAAAGGCAGATTGTATATGTGAGATAGTGTACGTAAGAAAAATATGAAAATTCAGAAGCGATTAGCAGGTCAAAGGCGGGCAGAAGGAGACTTGTGGAAATGAAGAAGTGGAGGTTCCTCACAATGACAAACATACAAGGATTTGTGTTTTAAATGTCTGTAAGATACATCTTGGTGTGCGTATTTGTGTGCAGTTGTTTTGAATATGAGCTGAATTTGTGTGCACTGACTGTCTGTTGCATACTTTTTGTATGTTAGAATACAATTGTGTGTGTGTGTGTGTGTGTGTGTGTGCTCTTCACCTTTTGCACAACCCAGCATTTCAATTAAAGCATGAAGGCAGTCCTTTGTTTGGCATAGTGTTGAGAGGAGAGAAAGAAAGAGCGAAGCATATTACTCTATTCAAACATTCAGTGGCAACGAAAGGGAAAGATTCAATTTCGTCCCTGTCTGCCTCGCATGAAGGACAAACTCCTTTCATTGGTGTTTAGAGGACACGAACGCACACACACACACACACACACATACATGCACACATATGCACCCACACCACCCACCTACACTCATTCACGCACGCACAAACACAGGCACAACTCTCTCCCACCCATACACCTCCTCTTCTTCCCTGCATCTGATCACACACACACATGCACACACATATACTGTATGCTGTAGTGTCTACTTCCTTCTTTTGTATTGACCAATATGAACCACTAATAACGCAGGCTTTTGTAAAACTGCATCTTCTAGATATGATATTGTAACACTTTCACAAGGAAATATTACATTCATGCTGATACATAGATCCTCAAATGTCTCACTTAATAGCACACAGTTTCAATCCCCAGTACAACTACGCCACACTATGAGGTGATGACACTATCAGGGAGTGTTCCTCTTGAACTGTATTATATATTGTCTTTCAAATTAATCTGGGAATAAGGGACAAAAACTAACAATAGGTTATATTATGAGAAAAATCTGTTGTTTTCCTTTATGTTTTGTCCTTCTCTTCATAATTCCTACATTCTTCATAATCATAATCTACAGCCTATAACTGCCAAAGCATTTCAAAAAACAACTCACAGGAATCTACTTCTTACTCTGACTTTACAAAAGCAGAGTGAAAGAAAAGGATATGTATACTTGGATTTAAGGTCCTGTAACTGTTTCTTCACCTGTCAAGCTTTCTTCTTTTTCACAAATGCAGTTTACACAGAAGGCAAGGCAATGGCAGATTTACCGCTTGAAAGGTTTTAGTAATTTTTGAACCCATGGAGCTTTGATTTCATACAGAGGAGAACGAAAGCTGTAGCTTCTTAGTTAATTAAAAACTTGAAGTGTTTCATGCTGACTTACATTTTTTGCTCTTGTGTTTTTGCTTTGAAAAAAGAGATTGTATCTGTCTTACCAGAGTCTCATACGCACTACTTTGGTATGAAGAAATCAGAAGCTTGACCTGTTGTGTTCATGGTTGTGCGAGGGGTCAGTTGATATTTCAAGACTGTTTATGTTTAGTATTGTTGGCATTTCATGTTTTTAATTTAGAGTTTTCATCCTGAGCTGCAACAGTTGCTAGGCTGTGATTGGACGCTATTTGGGGGGAGGGATTTTAGTGAACAGTCTTTTACCTTCGGGAAGAAGTGGCTACAAGCATGAGCAAGGGAAATGTCGGGCAGTGTGGTAGCTACTGTTGTTACAATACAAATATTGAAATAGAGGATATTTCTAATTCTACGTCATCAGTTTAAAAAGATATGTTCTCATTTTTACAGAGCACTCACTACCTCAGGTTGCACTTTAGACCAAATTGAAACTAGTGAATTTTCCTGTTGTTGTTTTCCAAAAGCTATTTTAGCATTAAATCAATGACACCCTGAAGACACGTGACTTCACAATGGTAAATTGAAAAATAGCTTTCATTCTCTCTATGCATTTATAAAACACCATCATCAGCAAACAATCAGATTGTATCTTTATCCGTCTGTTTGTGCGTTAGCGTGTTAGCTCACGATTTGGGCCAGAGGTTCTTCAAGGAGAAAGACAGAGCAGCAAAATGAATTGGTGCCGCAGGTCGACCGAAACATCAAGTCGACCTCACGTCACGTTTCATTTCAACGTCCAGTTCTAGAGGCGAAGGTCTGTTTTATTTAACTCACTGCCGGCTGCACATTGTCATGAAATGAGTATGTTTTAGGGATGAAAGTGACAGAAAGGGTTGAGAGTGGCACAAAAACACTTTCTAGGACATCAGTTGAAGTATAAAATCATTCAACACTAAAGCTGTTCACAGAGATGAATGGGGAGTGACCACACCTCACTGTGCACTTACTCCTGACATGTTATTTGTTAAAAAATAAAAACAGAAATTACAAATACACTGCCTCTCTTTCAGACTGAATTTTCACAGTTTTGTGTCTTCAAGGGCTTATTACCCAAAACATATTACCACAGTTCTCTGACTGACACCCTGTCGCTGGTGTCACTCCGTATCTGTGTGTGTGTGTGTGTGTTTATTGTCATCCATCTTTGTGATTTGAAGGTGTCAGTAATACTTGTTGTCTTCATTTAACTCTGTCATTTGTCTCATGTCTGCTGAGGCGGGAGGGATTGTGTGGTTGTGAGTGGAGGTGGTCCAACAGATGGACAGATACGTCTGAATCAGTGACTCAAGTGGGATACAAGGTGGTTATGTCACCAGCAATAGACCTTCTGAACATTTTTTGCTTCATGTTATAAACTAACTGATAATATTATTAGATAGGATCAGTTTTGACTAATTTACTGTTTGGAGCAACTTATTTGCCTGCTGTTGATTGTGGTGAATTCCTCTCCATCTCCTGGTGTCACAACTACATCTGCAATCTGTTCAAATACATTCATTGTTTTTGAGTCCAACTTCTTCTATAATCTGTGGATAATAGGAACTACATGCTGGTCACTTAAGGAGATAATATCCTATACGACACAAAAGTGAAGATTTCTTCAGGGTGAAAATCTGTTTTCTGGATAAAGGTCTAAGTATGCTTCAAAGGAAGTGCGCTTTAGACTGGATTATTTGAGCACGAGTGGATTGGATGCACTTCAAGAGGTGTTAAACAGCTCAACATGGGGACCAGTTCACCCCTTTGCTCCTTTGAGTGATGATCTGGTGGTGTGGTCAGATGTGGTCGAGAGAATCCATTAGTACAGTATTAGCATAGCAAAGTGAGGGAGACTGATTTGTGGTTTGTTACTGCAGGAGTCCAAAGAGTCATGATGGTGGTTATGTATATTGCTGGTGTACAGAGTGAACAGTAATTATTTGTAGACTAAGGAAGCAAGCTGGTGCAAAAAGTATGATGAATGCTTTACATAAGTAAAGTAAGTATAATAACTAAAGTAGGAATAATGCAAACTCCAAACATGGGTAGTAGGGAAACTTTTTACTTTTTCCTTCTACTACATCTACCTCTCATCTTGTTTTTGCTTTTTTCTTTAGAGATGTGACCTATTTTTTTAAAAATAAAATAACAAAAGACAATAATGAATACTGATAAAATCCAATTGAGCCCTATAGGTAATGTTCTAGTGTTTTTGCCTTTCACAAGACAGTCAAATGTCAGGGTTATTAACAAAGCAGTAGCTGGGGAGGATTTAGTGAGCTGTAAAGCACTTGATTATCCAACTTCAGTCTGTCCTTCTTCCTTTTGTCTTCTCCCATAAGTTTGTTTCTGTCTGCTGTTCGTGATATAACGTCATCCGGGTCTCATCCAGAGGTGTCAGCGTCTGAGAGACGATAGACCCACATGAGGTTTTCAGTGTTCTCACCTTTTTCTTCACTTCCTAACAAAGAGGGAAATGAGAGACAATATCCAGAATAAATGGTAAGACAATCACAGAAAAACACAAAATTGGGCAAACTTAAAAGGAACTTTTACTTTCACATCAACCATAATTGAATATATGGTGTCTGAAAGCAAGCGATTGTTAAAACCACAATTAGATGTAAACAACAACACCAAAAAAAAACCCAACAACCAGGTAATATTGGAGAAAAATGCAAATAAAGTAGTATTTAGCACTCTTTTTTTAAATGATGTATAAAAACCAATTGAAAGGACCTTTAATGTACCCAGAGTCTATTTTAAATATAGAAAAACTGTCTTTCTCTCGTCATCATATCAACTTTGCATTCATGAATCTCAATAACACTGTGAAACCTGTGCGACCAAAACTCCCGCAGTAGCTGTAATTGCGCAGGTGAGGAAATCATGGGATATCTGTCGTCTCACCTCTTCAGCAAGAGTGATAATGAGGTTAAAGAAATATGAAATCAAATTTTGAGGTGCAGCAAATGACAAACCTGTTTTCAACGAGGGCTTTGTGTGGGGGTGAGTGTGAGTGGAAATGCTCTTTTATTTCACCTTAGTCTGTATCTGTGAATATCTGAGAAATAATTCAAGTCGTTGCTGTTGATGAAGTTGTAAACTGTTTGCTAATTTAAAAATCACAAGATTTGGGAGTCTTCTCCAGCTGTGTGTGTATTTCAAACTGTCGCCACCTCTCACAGAAGCCCTGAAACCTATTTCTCAGTTGGCTTCTTACTTTGAGGGATGGGGTCCTACATGAAATCGAAATAATCTGTCACATGAGAGATCTTCTGTGTTTTGTGCTTTTCTTCGGTGTTCTTCTCACTGTTTTATTGAATATATTTTCATGCATTCCCATAAACTAATCATGCAACATTGCCCAAATCTTCCATTTTGTGCGCACATAGGGCCTGATTTACTGAAGGTCTGCGTGTGTAAAAACGTGTGCAAACTTGACATCACCCGCAAAAAATGTGCAAGCTGATCTACTAACGCAGCGCATTGAGGTTTGCGTCTTGCAACTGTGCAATATAATACGAGCTGTCCATTTAGTATGTTTGCCTTAATGAATATGTAATATGGGGCTTTTTTACCCCAGAGCGCAAAATACAAATTCTCCATTGACTTGTATAGAGACAGAAGTCCTTTTGACACCAAAACTATCGCCCCCTGGTGGCCTTTTGATAGAATGCAGTTTTAAGTTACTTCCGCGTTCGCATCATTTCAGAGGACCCAAACTCCCCGCCTGGTGTGAACAGGAAAACCAGTTCCAAATTAAGCACTGGCCCAGAACCAGCACTGGAACTGCTTTGGTGTGAAAGGGGTATTTGAGGGACCACTAAATGGAGGGCACTTTAAAACGAGTGGTAGGGTCAAGGGAAGAGAATTGGGACTGGGCTGTAGTGTAGCGTTGAAGAGTGTAGGCCTCTGTCAATTAAAATCTGATCAAACCACACCCACACATTAGATGAGTATTTGAGCGTCAAACTCTAAACCTGGATTTCTCCGGCCACGGTTTTGCTCCATCCTCTGCATGACATACTACCCTACCGGGGAACATTTCATTTGCACTGTAGCTACTCTGGGCAAGCAATCCACCTTTTAAATTAAGTTGTACTACTAATGCAGTAATTACAGCAGCCCAATCAAATCATTACTGTAGCAGGAGCACAACTAAACAGCCTGATTTTTTTTTACTTGCTCAAGTTTAGTTGATTTGGTAATTTTCCTTGATTTTTGTGCTTCTACTGTGGGTCAACAGGCTACATAATTAAATGGTCTCTTTGTCTATTTTATTCATGTTTGTTTCTGAAATATGTTCGGGAGTCTGCATGGGTTGTTGAGAATTAACCGAATGCTCTATGCTGTTTGCTTGACGTGGCTTTGAAGCATTTTCCGTTGAAAATAGACTTGGTGCAGCGAAGCAGAGAGACGCTTCTGAAATGTGCCACGATGCCCGGTGGGGTCACACTCATTGACTAGAGTGGCAACGATCAGCTCTGGAGGCTGTGTCGCATCAGCGCTTGGTGGAATTAAAGGGTTAAACATAATACCTTAGCATAAGTTATTACAATACATTATGTACATACATACAAACTTTGATCATTACTTGCATGGCCATCATGCATGGTTTTTTATTCTTCCTTTAGGTTACAGCACCTGATATTCTAAGACCGTCCTCCATTCAACTAACTCTGACCCAATACTGCATATCCCCCAAGATCAGGCACTGTTATACCCAGAGGAAATATTTTTAAAACATAATAAGTGAGTTGAGTTTGAGTACGGCTGGTGACGTTAGTTGCCTGTCATTCCCCATTTATCTCTCTCCCCTCATTTCCTGTCAGCTCTCTACTCTACTCTACTAATAAAGGCATAAAATGCTCAAAATTTACTCTGAAAGATTCAGCAATTGCTTCAGCGCAATGTCTCCAGAAGCATTTGTTAGCAGACTTTTAGTGCAATTAGGAGTGTTTGAAAGTCAGGGAACGGTCAATTATTTTGACTGATTGGCTACCACTTTGTGACAGCAAGCGAGGAATGAGGATCTGCAAGATTTCATTGGTACTATTAAGCAATTGTAGCTTTAAATATCATGAATATATACTGTGGTGGCACAAAGCACATAGTCTTAAAACACCTTTAGAAACGCATGTCTCTAAATAACATGTGTTTTGCCGTCAGCTGTGTAACTTTCTAAATAATAACAGCTTATTTGAGGATTTTCAGTCTGGATTCAGAGCTCATCATAGTACAGAAACTGCACTGGTAAAAGTTACAAATGACCTCCTAACTTCATCAGACAATGGACTTCTCTCTGTCCTCGTCCTGTTAGATCTTAGTGCTGCCTTCGATACTATTGATCATCAAATCCTGTTAAAGAGACTTGAACATTTAATTGGTATTAAAGGAACAGCATTAAACTGGTTTAAATCCTATCTGTCAGATAGATTTCAGTTTGTAAATGTCAATGATAAATCCTCCATGCAAACAAAAGTAAAACACGGTGTTCCTCAGGGTTCAGTGCTTGGACCAATACTATTCTCCTTATATATGCTTCCTTTAGGAAATATTATTCGGAAACACTCAATACATTTTCATTGTTATGCAGATGATACTCAATTATATCTATCAATAAAGCCTAATGAAATCAACCAGTTAACTAAACTACAAACATGCATCAAGGACATAAAGGCCTGGATGACCTGTAACTTCCTGCTGTTAAACTCAGAAAAAACTGAAGTTATTGTGCTTGGCCCTAAACACCTTAGAAACACATTATCCAATGATATAACTACTCTGGATGGCATTACTTTGGCCTCCAGTACTACTGTAAGGAACCTAGGAGTTATATTTGACCAGGATCTGTCCTTTAATTCCCACATAAAACAAATTTCAAGGTCTGCCTATTTTCATCTGCGTAACATTTCAAAAATCAGACATATTCTGTCTCAAAATGATGCTGAAAAACTAATCCATGCATTTGTTACTTCTAGGCTGGATTATTGTAATTCATTATTATCAGGCTGCCCTAACAAGTCTCTAAAGACTCTCCAACTGGTCCAGAATGCAGCTGCACGCGTTCTGACAAAAACTAGAAAGAGAGATCACATTACTCCTATTTTAGCTTCACTGCATTGGCTTCCCATAAAATCAAGAATAGAATTTAAAATCCTTCTCCTCACTTTTAAAGCTCTTACTGGTCAGGCTCCATCATACCTTAAAGAGCTCATAGTACCTTATGTACCTACCAGAACACTGCGCTCCCAGAACGCAGGCCTACTTGTGGTACCTAGTATCTCTAAAAGTAGAATGGGAGGCAGAGCCTTCAGTTATCAGGCTCCTCTCCTGTGGAACCATCTCCCAGATTCGGTCCGGAGGGCAGACACCCTCTCTACTTTTAAGAGTAGGCTTAAAACTTTCCTTTTTGATAGAGCTTATAGTTAGCAAGCTCCTAGTTTATGCTGCTATAGGCTTAGACTGCCGGGGGACTCCTACCTCCATGATGCACTGAGCTCCTCTTTCCTCCTCTCTCTCTTTCTCTATCCATCCATCTATATCCAATAACATTCATGTACTATTAATGCATTCAGTAACCTACACTTCTTCCCCGGAGTTGTCTGTGCTTTCTCATCTCACAGGCAATCTGGGCCTGTAGACGTCCGGATGACAGATTCCAGTCCCGGACCTTCTAGTTTCAATGTTTATTTTCAATGTGCTACTCTCTCTCTCTCCTATTCTTCCTCTCTCTCCCCTCTACCCCAACCGGTCGAGGCAGATGGCCGCCCACTTTGAGCCTGGTTCTGCCTGAGGTTTCTTCCTGTTAAAAGGGAGTTTTTTCTTGCCATTGTCGCTAAATGCTTGCTCATGTGGGAATGTTGGGTCTCTTTATAAATTAAAACTTGAAGAGTACGGTTTAGAACCTGCTCTATGTGTAAAGTGCCTTGAGATAACTTTGTTGTGATTTGGCGCTATACAAATAAAGATTGATTGATAAAGATTGATTGATTGACCTGTCACCTGTTTGAGTTCAAATTGAGCATGAGCTGAGAGAAGCAATATTGGCAGCTTCATTTAAACCCTATGTCTTTTTAACACTGCACCTATAAATCACACACACATACACAGAAATCCTGCACCAATTAGCCAAACTAAATTTCCCTCCTACTATTTAAGAATGGAAGTAACTTTACTGTGCAAAATATTTGTTGATCGTCTTCATATAAAAACAGACTTACCATTTCTCTGTATTTGGAGTATTCCGAGCAGGAGTGTAATGTACGTTTTGCAGCGAGTCTCTGCAGGCTGGTCAGCTAATTAAACGACTGCTTGGCCTCCGCGGCAGTTAATGCTGTTCAATTATGAATGAGAGAGATGGGGTGAAGAGGGCAGCGCAATCAATGGGAGGGGAAGGCTGTATGGATGGACGGAGGGGATGGTGCAAAGATGGGATAAAAAGGGATAAAAGCAAGGCAGGAGAAAAAGAACTGAATAAAGGGGGCTAATAAATGATGAAGGGCGAGATTAAATTAAAGGAGAGGGGAAGTTAAAACAGAAAAGAGAAGAAAGAGTAGGAAAAGTAAGAGAAAGAAACAAACACAGGTGGAGATCCACACTTGATGTTGTTGCTGCTTTGAACTAGACAGTAGAGGGTCTAATTTAGTGTCAGTCTGGCTGAAACAGGCCCTTCGGCGACATGGCACCCAGTGTTTGTTTTGGTCTACCTGACAGCCAGAGGCACCACTCTTTATCTCTCTCTCTTTCTCACTGTCTCTTTGTCTCTTGTCACAGCTTTGTCTAGATATTAGTCGTTTCTCTTTGCTGCTGTCACCTGTTTCTGTTTTTTTTTCTGTCTCTGCAATAGAGAGAGAGAATCTTCTCTTTTCAGCCGCTCTTTCTCCTTGTCCTTTGTTCCCCTATTTGATTTTACTGAATCACCCACACCCTCTTATAGGAGTCAGATCAGAGTTTGCTGCAGACATTTAAATCTGTTTAACTGATTCTGTATTAAAACGAAAAAAGCCTGTAAAAGTGTTTTCAATGGCAGCGGCTTAATTGTAAAGTGGGGGGGTACTCATGGCCAGACTGATGCTACATTATCTGTCAGGAGAAACCAATACATTGACATGCAGTATTGAAGAAACAATGACAGAAATGCATTGCTAACAAACAAACAGGAAGCAGTAGATGGGTCACAAATGTACCTATTGATGAGTTAATTAGAGGGTCAGTGGATAAGGGAAAGTTGGCAGTTTACCCCTTTGTCGTGTTTGTAAAAGTTGAGGTGTTTGTGGTTAGCCATATCACGCTAGCAGCTAAGCTAACATTTTACCAGTTCTAATAGGAGGTATAATAGGTGTATTTTAGGAGCGTATGTTAACTAATTTAGCCCAACAGAAACATGTTGCTATTAATGTCTATGACAGTAATACCCGGTTTAGATGTTACCACTTCATTACCATAACACCTCAAAGTGCAGGGACAAAAAGATTCCTTGCCCCCCCCACTATTCCAGCCCCAGTGGCTGATGGCTACATGTACATACAATCATACAATACCAGGCTAAGGCTACATGTCCCTGGACAAATTCCAGCAACATCACCAGTTTATCCAGTGTTCAGCACTGGTCAGTAGAATGGCTCAGTCATTGCAGGGTATAGCTTTTTTTTATCATACCTGGTTCTAGTTATACTTAGTCTGATTGGCTCTGAAAGTGCTCAGTGGTTGTAGATGTGGCATACCTCCATTATTAAGCTGTGTGTTATGATGTCGGATATCCGTGATTAACAGAGTCAAGGTTCTAAAACTTGAGGTTAACATATGTAGAAAAAACTCCCTGCAGGTCAAAAGCAGCACAGACAGAGGCTAAACTGTGAAGCTGTGTAAAGGGGCAGTATGAGTTAAATAAGGAAGTTTTTTTTAAAAACTGTAAATCATGCAAAGATATTCCAGTAGAGCCCCAGATTAAAATTGCAGACCTGGAAATGTGCATAATATGTCCCCTTTAAGGAATAGCTCAGTGAGTAGTGAGTGTGTGGTTGAAGCGAGGGATACGGTGATGGTGTCGCTGTGTTTAGAGCAGGTTGGTAGTAGCAATCAGAGCAGAGTAAAACTGTGAGTGCACACTTTAAGCTGTAGTTTGTCAGTAAATGGGTGGTACAGCTCCTCCAGACCCAGGCTAAATTCCTATATTTTGCTTAAAGTGAAGGGTAATCCTGATGTTAGCAACAACTTCACCCTTGCAGCAGAAAACAAAGTGTCCCCTGTGCTTCCTGACCAGTGGTATGTAACAATCAGTAACCTTTATATTAAAAATGAATGCAGTTCTGGTTTGGGTACCACAAGTCTGTTGTGGTTTGGATAAAAATTGGTATGTACAGTAGGTATCCAAAAAGCTGCCTCCTGGTTGTATTCCCACTCTGGAGTTGCAACCACCTTTTACAATGATGGAGGCCAGTAAATATATTTTTATTTAACCTTTTTTTAACCAGGTTAGTTCCATTGAGATCAAGGATCTCTTTTACAAGGAATACCTTGTACCAAGACAGCAGCAACACAGTTACAGTTAAAGAATCAGACAATACATAAATTAAAACCTACTCATATAAAACACTTGCACACAGACAGCCTGGACTCTAGAATTTTCATTAGTGCTTTAAATTTGGTCAAGGGTACGAACTTTTGAAGTCGAAGTTCATATTGTAAATTATTCCAAGCATCAGGTGCCGACAAAAACTTAAAAGCTTTCTTTCTCAATTCAGTTCTTACTTTGAGAACAACAAATTGCAAAATGTCCATAGAGCGAAGATTGTGACCTCCTCATTTCCATTTTGAAAGAGAAATGGCACTAGTGCTCTATGGATGTGATGTACATTATCTCAACAATAGGAATGGACCAAGAGTATAGCAGGAATATAACAGGAAGATGTTTTGTTCTGTAGGAACTTTGTCTTACCTAATCTTTTCCTACATTATGATTAAAATAGATTAGAACATGATATAATAGCATATAATTGAACAGAGTGCAGCTGAAGTAGCCTTGCATTTAACGTAAATGCAGCATTTCCTATTTCTCTGCAGCAAAGATACATATGCACACAATAATGCATATGTAGTATAGATACATATAGACCAAACACACACACACACACACGCACACACACATTGCGCTAGCTCACTTTTGGGGACATTACACAGACTTGCATTCATTTCGTAGAGACTCATTCTAACCCTAATCATAAACAGGGTTGCAAGGTCACTTTTAAAATGTAATCTGACACAATTACTAATTACCAGTTAAAACATGTAAAGCTCTCTCTGGCCAATTTGAGATTTTGAGCTCTGGGAGGCGCTACAGAGTATTTTATTCCAAGTGCAATTCATTCTATTCTATTCTATTCTATTCTATGTAATCAGCAACCTTATCCAGGTATCACAATATCAAAGTAACGTGACTAAATTACTTTCTGTTACTTTTGGATTTCTTCAATACTTCAAATATGCAAATAAAGGCAAAATAAAATAAATATTAATAAGATGACATTAACTTAATTCTGTAAGACAACAGAGCGTTTGAATGAGTTTAAATGCAGGTCAATGACAAGTGTGTGTTTCAGTGTCCCACCAGCAGATGGCAGCAGAGAAAGATTTTTTATTTTATTTTAAACTATCGCTTAGCAAATGACAAACTGAACCCAGCGCTGACAACAACATACCCCGCCTTCTCATGCTGTTACTATAACATTAGTGACTGTCGGTGCTACAGTGGGGCAGCAGTGTGTGTGCAGCGCTCTGCTTCCACTCCCTGCAGGCGTAGTGGGCGTGCCAGCCACACGCTGCAGCTTTTATGGTGACAGAGACACGACTACAAGCGAGCACTAGTGCTCTTGCCAACTGTCTACGGCTTGTAAACCAAATTGTCAACAAACTGGGGATGTTTGGCAAATTGCGATAATATAATAATAAGAAATCCCACTTTTTAATAAATGTAACAGTAATGTGATTTCGTCTTTTTTTTTCTCCCTGTAATTGTAACACCTTAAAATTAGCTTTTTTTGTATCCTAATTACTTGTATTCCGCTAATGGCCAAATGACACTAACCATAACCTTAACCACTGACCTAAAAATCAGCATTTTACCAATTGGCTTTTGTCTCCAATTGGACAAGCTGTCCCCAATTATATGGTCTTAAGTCTGTCATTTTGTCCCTGAAAGTAGCCTATGACAGACCCACACACACACACACACACACACACACACACACACACACACACACACACACAGAGAATTAAATCAGTGTAGAGCTTGGCACTTGCGCCTCCCTGGCCCCCAACCTGCTGGCAGATTCAATTTTCTGGGCAGATCTGCCGACAATGACCGCAACATTCACCTTTAGATGGAGAGAGAGAGAGAGAGAGAGAGAGAGAGAGAGAGAGAGAGAGAGAGAGAGAGAGAGAGAGAGAGAGACAGAGAGAGAGAGAGAGAGAGAGAGAGAGAGAGAGAGAGAGAGAGAGAGTGAGAGAGAGAGAAAGAAAAGGGAAGCAATGGGGTTGGCAGTTTTGGGAGAAGCAAAGAGGGGGTGAGAGAAAAGGTGACTGTTACTGCGTACTTTTGGAGTTAGAGGGGTGTGTGTGTGTGTAAGGAAGGTGAATGCCAATACTATTCCTGAAGGGAAGTGGACAGGCAGGAGAGTCTGCCAACACTCAGCTTCACTCCAGAGAAAGCGAGTGTGATGCGAGAAGAGACAGAGAGACTAAAGCTGGGTTCATGTCATGTGTGTGGCTTCAGGGTAAAAATAAACTTTAAGCATTTAACACACACAAGTGATTTAAGTTTCTTCTCCACTTTTGCTGTGGTGATTTTTTCTTCTTCTTCTTGTGGATACAAAGTAATATGTAAATGAGGCAGCCTGAATATCAGTGTGAAATACCTTTTTTTCTTTTCACGTCATGTATTCAGGCTCTGTTTGTTTCGTTTTTTTCTTGCTCCTTTATTTCGTCGACATCATTAAAAGTTGACGCCTAACCTTTGGTGACATTTTTTGCGACGATAAAAGAAATACACACATTTAAGAGCTGTTATATTAGTACTGTTATATCAGCTTTCAACACAACTTTCATTCATATTTAATGTTGTTTTTTTCTCTGACATTGCCTCTTTAAATCCTACTTAATACTTACCTCTTATTGGTTGACTGTTTCTCCAATCAGCTGAAATAGATGTCCATGCATCAAACTCCAGACCTTCACCTGTCACTTAACAAATCAGAGGATTCAGAGGAGTGGAACCACACTAACAATGAGGTTGGATAGCATTTAAGCAACACAAATCACAACTCAAAAAATATGAATAATAATAATATGATAATACACATTTCTTGATTTAATGAAATCAGGCACCCAATGTCTTTATCTTGTACTGACAAACTGTGATTCTTGCCAGCAGAAGAATAGATATCATCATGGCAACGTCACACTGATGGTGCGGCGGATGATTGACAGGCAATCACGTTTTCCACTCAGTATCGGCTTTGTAAATGATGTGTAATTTCATTATAATACTATTGATTTAGCCTTTTTTTTAACCACATTCCTTTGGGTACATTCTTATTCCAAAAATACCTTTCATTTACATACTGTTCATATTCTGTTTATATTTCTTCATAAAGTGTTCCTATGATACAAAAATTCATGTTTTCTTTTGGTTTGATACTATTTATTTATAGTGAAAATACATTCTGAATCACACTATATTATGATCTCTAAAACAAGAACAGCCATAATTATTCTATTCATGTATTGAAAGTGAAGGATGCAACATTTGAATGGTTAGTTCTGTGATAACCATTAACACCCTCTATGTGCAAAAATGTATAGCAGCTGCATAAAATTTAATAATTTCCAAATATTTAAATTTTTGCATTCGGCCACTTTAGTAAAAATCATAAAATTAATAAAATTTCAGCCTTAAAGAATGTTATTTAGGGTGTTTGTATTGCTTTCAGTTGTCAATATGGGCCAAATCTGACCCAAACTGTATGTAAAGGTTACATATATGTTTTAATTACAGGCATAAAATATGGGAAAAAAGGGAGAGGAGGTCCATACACAAAGTCAAAATAAAACCATGTATCAACCACACCCAAAAGATGCTACAGCTGTGAGTGATAATCTAATAAATCTCCTCGTGATGAGAGGTAATCACACTCGCAAATGTAGTCTCCACACACACACACACACACACACACACACACACACACATACACAAACACATGCAGACATACAAATCCTCTGATCTCTAGTATGGTGTCGTCCTCTTCAAAGCCTTTTGTCCCGCAGCGTTCAGACGCTGTCATTAAAAGTGATCCTTGACGGATGCTGCACAGAAACGAGGAGGGGCGCCGTGGAAAAGTGCAGACAGGGAGATGCGAGGGGAATCCGATCGGGGGGGGGGGGGGGGGGGGGGGTGGGGTGGGGGGGAGACGACGGGAATAGAAGAAGGGATGGGACGGGCGAGGATAGGAAAAGAGATGAGAGGAAAGACATGATCAGAGGAGGAGAGGAGAGGGCAGCGCTCTGATTCTGCTAATTGGAGGCTTTTTGGAAAGATGACCTGAATGCTGTAATTACTGTTCCCCTGGCAGAGACTTCATCAACACACACATACAGACTTATTTAGCAGAGTAATATCTTCATATGCACACACAAACATATTGTAACATACACACATTTCTACAATATCATACATCATCTCTATCATCCAGACAGAATTTAACATGTACACGCATCAGTCCACAGTACAGTACATGGCAGTAACCCGGCAGTTCTTCTCAGTGGACATGGAAACACTTTTCTAAGAGCTTTAGTGGTTAGTGGATAAATAACACCCTAAATTTGACCCCCGAAATCTGCGTAGTGATACAAGCTGCTTCCAATTTAATTCAAACAGGAGGTGGAATTTTTTTCAAGGCCAAATTTGACTCCAAAGTAAAGAGGCAAATGAAATATTTTGGGAGGTATATGACTGTAGGAATTTATTTAAAAAGCCAAAAAGAATCACAGGAGAAAATCTGAGCGATGTGGAAAGCAGTTAAGAAAATGTCTTACTTTTTTTTTTATTTGATTGCATTTTCCACATTCTGGTTCAAATGAAACTCAGATATGAGTCAGTGCTAAACCAATGAATCTGCTATGTATGGTTTAAAAAGATTCTTAGTTTATTAAAGTTCATTTTATAGTGTAAAGCCTTACTTCTGATAATATAGTATGCGCCAAAGTAATCGCTGAGGTCTGAGAATACAGAAAGATAGCTGCAGTGAAGTCAAGGGGTGAGAAACATGATCTGAGTGATCTGATGATCAGACAGGTTCAAAAAAAGCCAACAGTTTATCCAGATTAACTGAGTCAAGCTTTTCATATCATCTGTTTGTGTTTGAGTTGATCTCACTAACCTTAATAGCCTTACTGGCATCAGAGCTCTCTACTTTGTTTTTCATTCCCTAATGAAGAGGACTAATTGAACTTAATTTACAATAATCAATACTTGGTAATCTCTCAGTATAAAGCAATATATATATGTATGTTTTAGGGGTGTGCATCTCTCCAGTGTAAGACCACCCGATACATATCTAGATACATGGGGTACGATACGATTCAGGGACGATACATTTGAATATGGAATGATTTGGTTCAATTCGGTATGATTCAATGTGATATGATGCAATCTGATACAGTTTCTTTATACATTTACATTATAAATGAACATAAGTCAATCCTTCAAATAGATATATTTAATAAAAGAGCAGGGAACAAGTCTTTTTGTTACTTTTGACATGTATCAATTCATGTTATTGTGTTAATTACTGTAATACATTGCACTTTGAGAACTTTGCAAAGCCCCTCTGACAATCAAAACAAACTTCATATTCATTCTTCACTATTGGCATAAATTAGAGCCAAAGAAACTATTAGGAGGTGGAAAAGTAGATACTGAGCAGAAGGAGCATTCAGCATCATATCAGCTACATTAAACCCATTCATAACTTTGTAATCGGGCCATCAGCCGGTTCATGCTACATTTAGACCGATCCACATGTATGTGTGTTCATCCCTCACCTATCTCTTCAACCATTCATCCGATCAACTCCATACTTTGCAGATGCATTGCTGGGGGAAAAAAGGGTGGAGGAAACCTTCATTCACATCTGACTGCTTATAAATCAAACTCCTTCTGAGCCATGTCAACCCTGTTCCTTAACATCAGTGATGACATTTGCAAGCACAATGTTATTATTGCAGATATAGGAACGTTGGGAAAAAACTAGAAAAAAAGCAGCTTCTCATAAATCAGAATTATCCTTCAAGACCCCGAAAGCCTGAACTCTTGTCTGTGTTAAATCTATCTAAGACAATTTACAAAAAGGACTTGCTGAACTTTTGCTCTCACCTCATGCAAAATGGCGCGCTTTGTCACGTCTGATAAGCAGACAGGCAGTGATAGATATGATGACTGTGAGAAGGGTAAGATGTAACGAAGAAGTAACAGGAAGTAAGACAGAGAGGGAATCGGGACAGACAGAGTGATACACTGATAGACGGAGAGAAAAGACGGCGAGGCAGGCAGAGAGAAAAAGAGGAGGTCACATATGCTCACTTCCATAGACATAAGCCCTGATTAAATTGAGTGTGTACTAGCTGGCCGCTCTTCAGGTGCGCGTGTGTACGTGCGCAGGTGAGAGTGTGAGTCCTGTAATATTGTCTGCAGTCCCATGGGCTGTAGCTGAGCAAACTCAATCAACTCCCACTCACCTCTGTGGCCCTCCCTACACTGTCAGGCCACGACTAGACACTGGCCCAGCCTCTCCTCTGGCCTGGGAGAGAGAGAGAAGGAGAGAGAGAAGGTGAGAGAGAAGGAGAGTGAGAGAGAGAGAAGAAGAGAAACAGAGAGAGAGGATATGAGATTGTGTGTGTAAAAGAGAATGCAACAATGTGGTGTATGTAGGAGAGAGACTGGAGGAGATACACTGTGCATATGAGTATGCTTGTGTGTGTGTGTGTGTGTGTGTGTGTGTGTGTGTGTGTGTGTGTGTGTGTGTGTGTGTGTGTGTGTGTGTGTGTGTGTGTGTGTGTGTGTGGGCACATGTTCAGGTGTGCCCTTGAAAGAATCAAAAGCCTCAGCAGATTGAATGCGTCAGTGTGAGACACAGAGGTTTTCACATGTGCTTAGCTTTCACGTGTATGCGTCTGTGTGTGTGTGTGTGTGTGTGTGTGTGTGCGTGCATGAGTGCAGGTGACATGGCAGCAGCATAAAAGATTAAAACACACACAAAGACTTTTTCCTGATGTTCTCTGATGTTCCTAAACATATTCTGATCATATAATTGGTCTATTTCATCTTTTTTTGTAGATTCATCCGGTGAACAGATGTGCTAGAGTGTAGACACACACATACACACACACACACACACACACACACACACACACACACACACACACACACACACACACACACACACACACACACACACACTGGCACCCTCAGCAATCACTAACCTCTGGCCCTGCCTACACACTTGTCAATCACCAACATCTGTCACGACAAGCCGTTGCCGTGGGAATGGAAGTTGTGCTCGCAAAGGGACGGAGAGCAGCACGCAGGGGGGCGGGTGGTACCGGCGAGACAACACCAATCAATCGGCTGATCAATCATAATTGGCTCATTTGCATATTTGCCATATATTCACAATCATCATTCATTTATGCAAATCTACGGATAGGCTATAGACCCCAGGGAGAGAGAGAGAGAGGGGTCAGGATTAAAAACCGGACCTGTTGGTTGCTGAGAGATCAAATTAGAGCTTTATTTAGATTTATGCAGATGTTAACGAAAATGATATACAGCAGGCACAGCGCCCTTCTGTGACAGTGAAGACATTAATACATCTACGGCAGGAGCACCGAGACACACTGTCACACTATTCAAAAACTGTGTTTAAAATACACGACTAACCTGTGAGCCTCATTTGTATTACAACTTAAAGCAAGACTCAGATATTCATGTTATTCCTAATTTTGGACATGACAATGATACAGTCTCAAATACTAAACTTCCCCCAAAACTACTACTACTACTACTACTACTACTGGTATTTTCAAACTTTGTTCGAATACTCATGAAGCCTTCATACAGTCGTGAACCAGGCTTGATTGACATCTCTCTCACACACTCGTTGGTTTTGTTGCACACATTAAAGCAGGACCACTTACAGTACCATGTTATCATTATTATTGTTGGGTATGTCATTTTCGAGCAGGACCCTGAGCAAGAGGCCTAGTGATGAAGAGGTAAAGAGAGTTTTGTGATGCATTTACAAGGAAAAAGACATTTGTGGCAAAATCATGTAACCCTCCGCTGTGACGGTATAACAGGTACATGTAACTGCTCAGCTGAAGAGGAGTGGTGTGCAGACTGAGACTAAACTTTTATGACCTCTGACAAAAAGGTTATGTTTTTGAGTTGAACTTGTTTATCTGCTTGTGAACCGATTTCAATAATATATGGTGGATATGAATGACTTGAATTCATGAATTTGCCATTTACTTCTTATGAAAAAGCAATTACATTACTTAACTATTCACTCATCATAGGTAATTACTAATCAGCAATTACTAGTTAGATTATATTTTTCACAATTGAGAGTGCATGTTAATATATATTAATGCTAGGCGATGTGCTGCTGTGGACGAGGCCAGCAGCAGAATATATCAGTGAATAAATATCAATTTAAGTCTATTTATAATATTTATATTAGAGCTTCTATATTCCTACACATGCTGCGCACTGTATTACACCACAGATCAGCTGTTTGGGTTGGAAAGTGCTGCTCAGGTTAATACAGTGTGAAACATAACCTGTCTGTTTCTGCAAACTGGGGGGCAAATCTACTTCAGGTAATATACCGACTATGGTTAAGGACCACATACAACCCCACTTCAAACTATCCATTCAAAAGGTGTCTTCTGACAACTTCACAATCACATGACACCCATATATAGTATTTTTTTTGTATGCCGGGTAGAAATGAACTGACTAGGTCAAAGTTTATGTAATATATGGGTCGACTGTGTATGAAATGCTGAAGGGCTTTTAATTTGAAACATCTCGGTCTCACCTGGCCAGGGTCGTGTCAAGATAGTAACCCTAGAGTTGGATGTGGGTGTGACCATAAAATAGATTTTATGGTGTGACAACACTGTGGTTAACCCTTACATAATGCTTATATTCTGGCATGTCACAATATCCCCTTATATCTCCATACAGTACGTAATAGAGCAGAGAGAATGTATTCTTCAGTTTGTATGCTTTTTGTTAATGGAGAAAAATCTTCTACAATCACAATATATATTGGTCCAACGTTACATAACAATTTCAATTAAATGTGAATAAACAGTATTTTTGAATTTTTGAATTAATATGGGTCAAACACTCAACAGAAATGTGTATCAGCTGCACAACACTGTTTTTAAAAAAGTTGAAATATTTCCATTTTTGTATATTCTAGGTCATATAAGGAAAAGTCATCAAATGCTAAAAAAAAAAGTTTTTAGATTGTCTTGTCTTAAATCTAACACTGGGTCAAATTAGACCCTGAACATACTGTAAGGGTTAAGGTTTGGTTAGGTTTGAGCACAAAAACCACTTTGCTGTATGGTTAGAGAAAGATCATGGGTTTGAGATAAAATGATCGCTTGAAATGTGGTTGGGTTAAAGTTACTACTTCCTTTCAAATCTCCTGAGAGTTTAGCGAATGTTTGCAAATCTAGAGTTACCATCTAGACATGACCCCCCCAGCTAGCGGCTCCTCACATCTCAGAACACATCGAGGCAAATGAACTGACCACATATTGGGAATCTAAATGATTACTTAATTAATAAAAAGATATTAAAACGTAATAAAGTGACACTTTAATAGTCTTACAGAAAAAAATGAAAACACCTTAATCCCCGCTGCCGGTTGGTTCCTAATGCATTCTGGGATACTTAGCAACAGCGGCCTTCATCACTCAGTCAGTGAGTCAGTGATGATATAGCAACACTCAACACTTTCTCCATGTCCATCGACCGTCTCCGTCCCTCACTTTCACCAACCTGCACCGCTATCCTGGTAAACACCCTGATCACATCCCGTCTGGACTACTGTAACGCTCTCCTCTTTGGTCTTCCGCGGAAATCTCTTCACAAAGTCCAGCTGGTACAGAACGCAGCCGCCCGTTTCATAACCAGAACCCCCTCTATTGAACACATCACTCCTGCCCTGCAGCAACTTCATTGGCTCCCTATCAAATCCCGCATTGACTTTAAGATTCTACTCCTCACTTACGAGATCCTTCACAACCTGGCACCATCATATCTCTCGGAACTAATTCGCATCTACACACCTTCCCGAACTCTCCGATGCCCCATCTGCCAACTTAACTACCATCATGGGGTCAAGAGCCTTCAGCCGATCTGCCCCTCCGCCTCAGGAACTCTCTCCCACCAGACATTTGCACTTCGGACTCTGTTTCCACCTTTAAATCCCGCCTGAAAACGCACCTATTCAGAGTGGCATACTCTGTCTCACACTAACTATGCAATCACGTTCTTGTTTATTTATTGTACTGATGCACTTTATAGTCACATTCATATTTATTTCTTTATCTTTGCACTAAATGTTACCTGATTTTTATTGTTTGATGTACTGTTGTTGTGTTTTATGTGCTTTGAAAGGCGCCTTTAAATAAAATGCATTATTATTATTATTATTATTATTATTATTATATATGTGAAATATGTCACTATGGACATAATTATTTCTGCATATTTGTATCCATGTGCAAATGAACAGGCATGTTGTATATGGGTGTATGCATCCATGTGCATATTTCAAAAAAATGTATATCCTATTGAGCTTCAGCAGCACTTACTGTCCAAGATATACCGAAAGGTTATCGTCTTCAAAACAGTTCAATATGTCAAATAAACACATGAGTCTGTGAACAGCTGGAGAACAGAATGAGGGAAGAGAGAGCAAGAGGACAGAGATGAAAAGGGACAAGAGGCAAAGACAGATGGAACAGAGGCAAAGACAGACTGGGTGAGGAACGGGAGGATCAGAGATAAAGATGACTGAGAGTTTATAACAAATTGGTTCAAATTTGGTGGAGAAAGTTCTGATCTGGAAGAATCTGATCAACAATGACCAGTAAATCTAAGTTAAACAAACAACACCCAATGAGATGAATTAATGAATATATGATGTAATCGTGGACCGTAATAGAGAGAAGGTGTTAGGTTATGATGGCCTCGCTGCACACTTGGATGTCACCAGTCAGCTGATGCCATCAGCAGTGATTCATCCAGTGATTGTGACTCACCATTGAAACAGCTGATGCATATCACTTCAGTGAATTAATGCTGTGCTCCATTTCTGACAATCTATTATCCCAAGAATGAGAATCAGACAAAGTGAGGCAGCATTTAGTTACTATGCTCCTCATCTGTGGAACAAACTTCCTGTAGATCTGAGGTCAGCTGTTTTAAATCAGGGCTGAAAACTTTATTGTTTACTGTCGCATTCTCTTAAATGTAATACCTACTTGCTGGTTTTTATTGCTCCTATTTTGTTTTATTTTTTATTATTACTTTAAACCTCATCTGTTCTTATTCCAATTTTTACTTATTTATTTACTTGTTTTTTTCTTTTTTCTTTTAACTTCTATCAATAGATCCTTTCTATGCTCAAGAACAGAGCAAGTGAGCCTTTTTTTTTGTTTTTTTCGCCCCTAATAAATAATGTTTAAACGTTGTATTTTTTTTAATGTGTTTTCAGCTTTTGTAAAGAAAACTTTGAGTTGCCTTGCCTATTATTTTACCCATTAGGTGAAAATACACCAATAGTAGCTTTTACACTTGCTACAGTGTCTCCACATAAAACCTCATAAATCAGAGTTCCTATTGGTAAACCCCAGTATTAAAAACTATGTACTCATAATGTTTGGTCCTTGGCTGTTAATATATATTTTATATGATTGAATTAATATAAGTGATACAGTGTTATTGATTGAGTTAGAAGTAGTTGGAATGTGTCAGGGTTTTGGAAGATGGCTTTTCCATTTTTGACTTTCCCACATCCAAAAAACAAATGAACACAGCATGTAGTGAAGATGAACTGGGTAGTTGTCATAGTCACCAAGTCTGCACACAACAAGAGAGAAAAACTCTAATTTGATTCACAAAAGCTCAAGGAGAAATCTGGAGGGATATGTGTGTGTGTGTGTGTGTGTTGAGGCTATATGCCCGTGGGTCAGTGTGTCAGAGTGATCAGTCTGTGTGACTTACACTGCTGTCTGTCAAGTCACAGCGACACCCATAACACCATCTGTTTATCAGCGCTTTGATAAATGACAGCTTCACACCAAAGATGTCATCAAAAATCAAAAACAGAAGGATTAACACTTTTCACTGAAGTCAGCGGGGCAGAGTTTGTGACCGAGCGAGTCTAATCTTCAACACCTACAGTGTATAAACACACAAACAGAATGAGGCTGCAAAACAAAACTGTTATACCTTGTTAAGCAGCTACCAGCTTGTTTGTGGCTGTCTGAAGCTCCTGCCAGCATTTTTTTTTTTTTTTTTTTTTTACACCATGATACAAATGATTTCTAGCACATTTAACTATTTCGTCTATTTCCAGAAAATCCTGCACATAAAACATCTAGTGTATTTGACATAAAGACATTTTGTGTGTATAATGAGCAGGGTTGGGAAGGTTACTTTGGAAATGTAATAGGTTAGAGATTACTATTTAAAATGTAATAAGTAATGTAACTATTTCAATTACTTAAGCAAAGTAATGTAACTTATTACATTTGATTACTTTTTCTAAATTTCTAATGAATGTTTTAGGGTAAGTGTTCCTATTAAGCACCAAAATCTAAGTTCAGGTGTTTTTCATGGATACTGACATGATTTATAAGGGAGATCATTTCTTATAAAGAAGATTTATCTCTCATTAGTAAATGTATTCATTAGTTCATGTAGATTTTGGAATATAAAATAAAGATATTTGATGAAAAAATGAAAAGGTCTGGCATGGGCTTAATTGGTACTGTGACATCATTTAAGCCCATGTGTGCTCCAGATAAGCCCACGTCATGATTTATTTACAAAATATAAAAAACATATTGATTTCAAAGAATTCAAAACAGCTGTATTCAGTAAAATGTTAAATATTAAAAAATGAGGAAAAAGTGCAACAGATTACAGTTACTTTTATTTTACTTTATTTTGTAATTAAAATATGTCTCAAATTTTGTTGTGTTTTATATGCAATGACAATAAATAAATATCTATCTACCATTACATGTAACTAGTTACTCCCCAACACTGATAATGAGAACAAAACCTGGACACACAAACATATTTATCATAAGGAAGTGAGAGATTATAATGGCTTCATTGTCAGATAGAGGGCAATTTAGATTGTATGAGAAAAACTAGAATATCTCAACACACACACACACACACACAAAGCTGCATGTGAAAGCCACCATCCCTTGTCAACAAACACAGATGATGTCTCCATGGAGAAGTGACCTTGGCTTCAATAGAGAGAAAACAATATAAGGAGGCAGAAAGGAAGCCGTTGTTGTGTTTGTGTACGTGTGTGTGTGTGAGGTTTAATTGTTGGCGAGAACTTTGTGACTACATCTATCTTTTCATGCGGTGTCCTTGTGTGTGAAAGCATGCAGAGAATCGTCATGCATGGGGAGGATGAGTAAGCTGCGGATGTGGAGTGTGTGTGTATGTGTGTGTGTGTGTGTGTGTGTGTGTGAATTTAGGGATGGCATTTACATGGCTTTACATCAACAAGATCCTCTAACTTTTCCTTTAACAGTACTTTGAGATTCACGTTTGTGGATTCGAGTGGAAATCTTGACAACTATTGGATGGATTGCTCTAAAATTATGTTGCATTGCACAGATGTCTATGATGTCACATTGGATGACATTTCAGAGGTCTGTCAATCCATTAGGTTTTTCTGGTCAAAAGTACCTACAGTACAAAACTACTGGCATCCCCACCATGTTATTACCATGCTTCTTAACACACTGACTAGAACCTGACAAGTTCAGAACCACTTAGTCAAACTAAAAAAAAAAACCCACCAAATTTGCTTTCCTTCCTAAAACACTACTGTTACTGTGGACGGATTTACTCTAAAACTATTGTTTTAGTTGACTACACAAAAAAGGACAATGAGAGAATCTGAAACGGTGTGATGTGAAGAAACTCAGCCAGACTGTCAAGAGAGATGATAGGAAGCAGTCTCAGAGACTTGTTCCGTAACTAAAAAAAAAAGTGATTTATTCCAAACAGTGTAAATAAAAACAGGTTTCTCCAAAAAAAAGAAAGAAAGAAAACAAACCAAACTTATTTTAAGTGGCTTTACAAAAAAAAAAAACTCAACAAACTTCAGCATAGCTACACATGCATCATCTTTCTTTTCGGGTTCTCTCAAACCAACCTTGGCCTTTCTACCAAAAATGGTTCAAAATCAGGGTTGGAAACTTCTGGAAATGAATGTGACTTTTCCCCTTAAACTTTGTATGTATGTAAATTGTATCCAATTTTCTGAGTGGGGTTCCTTCGGGTACTTTAACTGGTCACTCTAAATTGTAGTTGTGAATGTGAGTGTGACTGGTTGTCTGTCTCTATATACTGTACGATAGCCCTGATTAACTGGTGACCTCTCCAGCATATACCCCGCCCCTCGCCCAACAGCAGAGATTGGCTTCAGCTCCCCCACGACCCTCTAGAGGATATGCAGTAAAGAAAATGAATGAATGAATGAATCAGGGTACAAATTATTGATTTAAGAGAATGATTTAAGTAGTTAGCGTACACATTGACTAACTAGCAATTTGAGAGCATGAATTATAAATTGGAAGAAATAATTGATCAAAAATATTTAGCCCAGATGCCTGCAGGGGTTTTGTAACATTCACAAATATAGATAAACTGGTTTCAAAAAACAAATAAAACAGATGTCTCAAACGCAGCCACGTGCAAAATGTTGTACTGTATGTTTTTCTAATGGTGAGAAAAATGTGTGGCGAGGTGAACAATGACATCAGAGGTGGACACTGATGAGCACGGGCAGATTTCCTGACAAGAAGATGGGAAGCGTTGACAGGGAGGAGTGCAGACAGGCTGATGCTGAGTGACCATCTGCTGAAGCTTCTCTGCTTTTCACCCTCGTTTGTCAATGATAGCAGCTCTCTCTCTCTCTCTCTCTCTCTCTCTCTCTCTCTCTCTCTCTCTCTCTCTCTCTCTCTCTCTCTCTGAATCCCAATCGCCCTGTCTCTCAGTCACACAAGCACACACACGCACACTCCATCTCTGTGTCTTTGATCTTTCACCTGCTTTTTCCTTGTCCTATTTGTCTGTCACTCCATCTCTGTGAAAATACAGGCTGCTTAGTGCTAAAAAAGAAAAGCACACAGTAGATCCCACCTGCGCTCTGAATCACATGCTCACCTACACATGGCACGTTTTCAAAGCCTCAAAAGCCACTGTTCACATGTGCTGAACGTTTCCTTGACCACTGAGCAAACAGCCTCAATTTATCCAGGATAACATTCATGTGTGATTTGAAGTCTCTGTATGTGTCTTATCCATTTAATATTCTATATAATCCAGTTATACCACCACCATGGGCAATACTTCATACTGACTGGTCAGAGGATGTGCATAACTTTCAGATAACTGTGGCTCTGACACGTACAGCGGCCTTATCACCGTCCTAGATTAATACTCGAGTAAAGTAACATTTCTTGGCAAAATAATCTGTGCTAATTTTTTGCGTCAAACTCAACCATAGTGAACTTTGACCTGCAAATTTGCACCACTGACCAATAGCAAGCCGTCTTGCTAGTGCTGACCAAGGAATGAACAGAAAACCAAAAAGGTTCAAAATGGAGCAATTGTGTCTCGCATCATACACCTTTATTTAACCGTGTTGGAGTAGAAACAGCTCAACAACATAGACATACGAGTCCATGGTACAAATACACATCTTTTGGCTAAAATGCCCTAATTTTCTGATCTGATGAGCTAACTAGCAGTTAGCGCTAGTTAACTGTGAACACGCTCACTACCTCAGAGATATTCTTTCCTGTCTTCGGTAAATGAATGTAGTACAACAGTAAGCGCAAAGAGCCAGCGGGGGAAAAAACAACCCTTTATGGAAAAATAGAAAGAAGCTCAGAGAGATTTTGTGACTGACTAGAGTGTTAGCATGTTCCCTGTTTGCTAGCATATTAGCTAATAGGTTGCTAGCTATAGTAGTTCATTAAAGAGTGCTGTGAGTGGTTACAATGTCACCAATTATTATACACATATACATATCATGCTTTTTGTGATTTTTTGCTATTTTATTACTGGTATAGTACCGGTATGCTAAAATGGCCTGTTTCAGACAGAGGCTGGACTGAACCGCTGCATTCAAACAGCCAGTATAAGATAAATAAGGAGTATTTTTTAACTGTAAATCATGCAAATATATACCATTAGACAACCAGAATATAAATATAGACCTTGAAATGTGCATAATATGTCCCCTTTAATATTTTCTCAGCTGCAACCAGGCAGCTTCTGACTTTTACTACTGTAAAATTACTTTTTATTCCCATGCAGGATGGCCAAGTAAGTGCCAATATAAACATTCAATTTAAAGAGTATTTAACCCCAGAATATCAATAAGCAATACCATGCTCTGACCTGTACACTTATCAAAAATAACCAATAAAAAAGGCCAACAACCAATTTTGGGGTTATGGCAAATACATGCAAGTAAACAGAGGGGAAAAAAATGTCCTCACAAATATGACACAAAGATGAATATGTGTGCATTCACAGGATCAGTGATCCATGTGAATGCCCATGTATGTCATCAGATGTGTGTATAAGAGGATATGCCTCTGGTTCAGAGTGATACAGTGATCATGGTCTGAATGATCAACGCTGGTTTCTGTCAACTCACATTAACTTCTTTAATAAGGCATTTATCATTTATCTGCTACACTAGGTCACTGATTCCCCAATTGGTTGGAAACTGAGCACCAGATTTGACTTCATCCCTCCAGTCGTGACTCATCTTATATAAAGGGGAAAGTTTAATGAAGCAAATCAATTGAGAAAACAAGCAAGGTTCTCTATAAGGGTGTTTTGATCTGTGCTGGTGTCTTGCTGCAAAAACACGAACAATGGAAAAATGGTTTAATAATATTCACTGAGATCAAGGCCGAGAATAGATGTTAGCCAAGGCTTCATGCTGGTGCTCTATGTGTTTGAGCACTTAATAATATCCCACTCAAATTAGTGCCGATACGTGCTCCGATTAACTTCTATTATAAGGTGAAAAGCACATATTTGTTAGTAAATGTGTGTTCTGTCTGAGAAACAATGTTTCATATTACAGTACAGATGAAGCACTAATAACTAATGAAGTATACTTCCATTTCAACCTGAAATCTGTATGACCTAATTTCATAGTATATGTATAGCCCAGTCAAAAATGTCATTTGTAGACAGAGATAAATAAGTAAAAAACCAAGGATGAATAAATAATATTTAAAATGTTTAATGTTTTAAATGTATAACATTTTGGTATTATCAGAAGCTCATGCTGAATTGAGAGCAAAAAAACCATCAGAAGATTAGGCAATAAATCAAATATTTATTGTTTTGCTGACATGCACGGTGCCTAGACGATGAATCCTGGATAATTCGGTGATCTCCTGACGTTTCCTCTGGCTCTATCAAAAGATTGACATTTGTGGTTTTGAGTGAAATGACTCAACAAATATTGAATGGATTGCCATAAACTTTTAATTGTAATAACTCTGACTTTGCATCCATTGCCACCAGCAGGTCGAAACCTTTATTTGGTTTATTGTGACGTTCTATCGACTTATGAGTACAAACTAATATTACATGTTTGTTTGTTGTTTTTTTAAATATTTTGGTAGTTTGCACTTTCAAGTGAGGCAGCCTTTTGTTTTAAGCTACTTCACTCTCAAGCTACTCCTCAGAATTGTTTTATTGATAAAGGACACTATTTTTTAAATCAGTTAGAGTGAGAGTGTGTTGGCCCTTTAGTAGAGTTTTGAAATTTTGATAAGTAAGCTAAGGTCATATTTCAGAAGTGAATTTATCATTTATTCATGTATCATTCCTAAGACATTGGAGATAAATCCAGATTTGGGAAATACACTCAAGGCCTTTTGAGTATTGTTTCCTTATTAGTTTCAGCTATTTTCTATACTTTTTACACAGCTGGTCAAACTACTTGTATCTAATTTTCTTCAAAATATGCAAAAAA
Organism: Scomber scombrus; assembly: GCF_963691925.1. Classification (NCBI taxonomy): domain Eukaryota; kingdom Metazoa; phylum Chordata; class Actinopteri; order Scombriformes; family Scombridae; genus Scomber; species Scomber scombrus. The sequence goes on along the minus strand of NC_084975.1, from coordinate 30,247,051 downwards.
ATGAAGACTTTTTTTAAACCTACTACTATGTCGTGTTACCGCCGTTTAGCAAAGTTAATGCAGGAATTGGAAGATTAGATCTACAGTACCATTATTGTACTCTCACTACAATAGATGGGTCAGGGGCTTCTTACACATTATTGACAGGAATATAAATCTCTTATATATATAAAACCTCTTTTTTTTTACCACATTATCATTGACTGGAACATACAGCACCTCACTGTATATTAAAACCGATACTTAAAACTAATATATTGTCAATGTTATGCTCTAGCTGGCATAAGCAATGGAACATTGCTCATATCAGTCCACTGTGACCAATAATCTGTCTCTCAGTATCACATTGCACTGATGTGATGTGATATAAGCAGTGAGCCAGTGTTTCTCTGATCTCTGCTTTTCCAATAAAAAGAAGAAGAAGAAGAAAAAAAAAAAAGACGTGCAGAGTGGTTCTCCGTGGCTCAAAGCATATGGGCCTGCCAAAAGAGAATGAGCGAGCGGGAGCAAGAGATAATTTTATATGCAGGAAGAAAAAGAGAGAGAGCCAGACGGACCAAAATGAAGAGAGTATGAAGGTTGCCAAGATTCAGCAAGAGATGCATTAGGAGTGGAAGAGGAAAAGAGGAAGACGGAAGAGAGATCAAGACATAGTGAAGATGACAGATAAATGGGAGAGAGAAGAGAGACTGGTAATTATTAACAGAAGGACAAACTGGGAATGTACTTGGAAAAAAGATAAAAAAACAGAAAGAGAAGGAAGTATAAACAGAGAGGACAGATAATGAGACACATATGGGGAGCAATAGAAAAAAGGGACGCAAGAAAATCTTTAAACTAGAGGAGAAACTGAACATGAAAGACGGCTGTGAAGAAGTGTAATAGGAAGAAAGATGGACAGGTAGAGGCAGAGTGAGAGGGCGAGGCAGGAGTGATAGAAGAGAGAGGATGCGACAGTGAGAAATGACATACTTGACATTTACCTTCCATATTCTTCAGTAAACAAGAGCAGGAGGGATGAACGGGAGAGAGACGGAGAGGGAAACGGGTGAATGAACATGACTGTTACTGTGTAGCTGTGTAAATATTGAACATATGCCAAACCCCAGAATCCATACACAACTGTTCCCCTACCAAAGCAAATGTCCATACATCTATATCCTCTGAAACACATGTAACACATTACCTCTATTGTCTATTGACATGAATTGCTCCAATGATGAGGCAGTCCCTCCTCATCCATCTACCACCTCCCACCCCAACCCTACCTACCAATTAGCCTTTTGAGCTGCTAATCCGAGGAATTGTGCTGACAGCAATGACAATAAGGAATATGAGGTATATTAGTGTAAAAAACGTTTAAAAGAGAGGAAATTGTCGTGTGTATAGGTATGGGTCACTACAGTGCCTAACAAGCTGAGGAAAGACCTTCAATGTACTGTACTAAAATATAGGATTCAGCTGCTTTATATTGTATTAATCGTCTCATCCAGGTTTTCATTCTGGGGAAATGAACTCTTAATATGGGTCAATGACGTATAAGGATTTTCAACAACTCAATTTTAGAATAATAAAAACAAGCATATCTAATGCAGTAGTTCAAACATTCAGAATGTTGTGTACCTGAAAATTCATATTACAATTTGAAAGTGATTTTAGTGGGTTTTTCAAGATTAATTGGCACTGGCCTGAAAAAAAAGTCATTTGGTGCGACCATGATTCATCTTGAAATATCTTATATAAATAACAGATCATCATTTACAAACATTTAAAAAAAATTCAAATACTTTGTTTCCAGACACTTTATATTACTGAAAACTTGTAAAAAAAAGATGTGAAGCGTGTTAAGTAAATTGATTTATTTCAAGATGAATCATGGTCGCACCACATGACATTTTTTAAGGCCAGTGCCAATTAATCTTGAAAAACCCACTAAAATCACTTCATTTCAAATTTATAATATGGATCTTCAGGTACACAACATTCTGAATGTTTGAACTACTGCATTAGATATGCTTGTTTTTTATTATTCTACAATTGAGTTGTTGTAAATCCTTATACGTCATTGACCCATATACATGATCAAGGACTGCCAATGACTGTAAAATTTGCCTGTTGATCCCCAAATGGAGAATTTGAGCTTTTCCAACTCCAAAAAAAAAAAAAGACATTGGGTCACACAGCCATGAAGTAAGTGATCGGGACAATGGTTTCTTCTATACTAAAAGTATTCTCTGAGGGGCTACTAGAGAAGTAAATGAGGTTACATTTGCTTACTTTACTGACATATTTTTGCTAGCTTCAGATATACAAAATATAGCAATCTGTGGGGGTGGTATTATTACTTGTTCTAATATTCATGAAATGACTGAAATGCGACTTCCAGTACTCACCCTGTCTCGGACGTGGCTAAAACATATGTGTGAGATTACAGGGAGTCACAAGTAAGGCTGGGTATTGTTTGTGATACTGATGCCAATTGAGTACTTCATTCAATACCCATTACACATTTTTTGCACTGTATTTTATCCGGTGTAACAGGCCTGTAGTGTAGACACACTTTAGAGCGTTTAGATGACATCTTGGCTGCTGAACTGCTAAGCACGCTAACTCAAATTCACCACGACTTCACCACCACAGACAGGTTGTAGCTGTTGGGGCAGTGGGCCAATCAAATGTTGCATTAAATCACAAAAACACTTGTGTTGATTGGCTGAGAGCAAGTCCATACAAATAGTCATATTTTCTAGCTCTGAGTGCAAAAAGGATTGATTTGTTTTTGATAGTACTTGATTGTTTGATAGTACTTGGTATCTTTTTATTTCGGTAGATACCGTAAAGTTATCGAGTACCGATATCTAGCCCTAGTCACAAGTGTCAGCCATATTTGCGTATACATATCTAGGCAAGTCTAGATTTACTGTAGTGTGCACTATGTATTATTTTGAATTGTATAAGTTGAAATTTTGCACAAAATGGGTTAGGTTTCGATTTTATTTCTTCCTGTGCCCTTGTCCACAGACATCCTCAGAAATTATAGTGCCAAGTTCTGTTTCCCATTCTGTTTGACTCCTCAGCAAAGCCGGAGGTGTACCTGGAGCCAGGATGTCATTTAAAAACGAAATATGCTGCCTTGGCATTTTTGTCACAGGCAAAAGGTTATCGATTCCTGAAGAAGGTGGGGCATCTGAAAAAGAAGGTGTGTTTGATTTGAGGAAAATACAGAATTTCAAAGTATCTGAAGATGTCAGATTGCTGTAGGTTGTAAAACAGTCATTTATATCCTTCTAGGTTTCTGCTTGTCTGAGTGCATTATCTACTTGACTAAAATGTTCAGCAGAATCCATGTTCTGTGAGTGTTTGAGAGATCCTCGTATATAAGAGCCCTGGACATTTTTTACAACATTGTGACTTGTCATAGCTGGGACTAGTAATATTAAAAATGGCTCCATTCCATTAAATCCAAATAGATAATGTACATTTTTTTATTAAACAACGGGCTCTCTCGTATGAACCATGTTTGTTATTGTCTTCTTCTGTATTCACACAATTTTATGCTGAATTGTGATCTATCAGACTGTGGAACTGCTCAAACTGCAGCCAGACCGTTAATCATTCAGGTCATTAATTAAGTGTCCCAGTAAGTCGTGAATCAGCATGCACAATAGCAGGACCCTGGAACTGACTAATCTAAATGTGATTTAGTGACTGCCTGCTTATCATGCAGTGGTTGTGGCTAGTTTTGTTTATGGGAAAATCCATATAGTATGAGGAGTAAAAGCTCTGTTGATGTCACCTGTCATTCGATCGAGCAGGATCGTATATAAATGAATTGTACAACACGGCTAACACGAGAGCCTCGTCCAGTTTGGATTCTCCGGTCCCCTCGATTCTCTCAGGGTCAGCGTTGTCATGGTGATTTGCAGTTGATCAGTGGCCCAAATTTGTGTGTCAAAGTTTACCACAGTTGAACCATTTTGACTCGAAAAGCACAGGTGTTACTAATAACATTAACGATGGCTCGGTTCCATTCATTAGTCTTTGTAAGTCATGGCAGTGAGCCAGCATTTTGCTATTGTATACCAGGACCCTGAAACTGAAGCAGCTGAATGGATTGTGGTCATCATTCATTTTGTCCTGCTTACACTGCCAACTGTTGGTGACAACAGACCCTGTGCAGCCATGATGCAGCATAGCACTATAGTACCAAGCTATGTCAAAGCTGGTGCTGTGTCTCAAATCGCGTACTGCTATACTTACATTTAATATTTTGTGCTCACGTGCGTTCACACTTAGATGTATGGGGAAAAATACAGTGCACTATGAGTACCTGGATGGTTGCACTCAAAACGGTCAAAAAAAATTGAGTGTGGAACTATGGACACTTCTCACCCTCAACGGTTGCTATCTTGGCTACGTAGCAGAAGGGGAGGGACTACTTTTCAAACTGGAAATGGTGGCGGAGGACGTAACTATGTTGAACATCACTGCATTATATAAATGTTATCCATATGTTCTTTAACCCTCCTGTTGTCCTTGAGTCAAAGAAGGAAGGGAGGAAGAAGGAAGGAAAGGAAGAAGGAAGGAAGGATGTAAGAAAGAAGGACAGGAGGAAGGAAGGAAGGAAGGAAGGAAAGAAGGAAGGAAAGGAGGGAGGAAGGAAGGGAGGAAGAAGGAAGGAAAGGAGGAAGGAAGGAAGGAAGGAAGGAAAGGAAGGAGGAAGGAAGGTAGGAGGGAGGGAGGAAGGAAAGAAGGAACGAGGGAGGGAGGGAGAAAGGAAAAAAGGAAGGGAGGAAGGTAGGGGGGAGGAAAGAAAGACAGAAGGACGGAGGGAGGGAGGAAAGAAGGAAGGGAGGAAGGAAGGAAAGAAGGAAGGAAGGAGGGAGGGAGGAAGGAAAGAAAGAGAGAAGGAGGGAGGAAGGAAATAAGGAAGGAAGGAAGGAGGGAGGAAGGACAGACGGAAGGAAGGAAAAGAAGGGACAGTCAAAACAGACGGGGTCAATTTGACCCGGGAGGACGACAGGAGGGTTAAACTTTAAACTTACCACTATACTGTTGTCACATTCACCGTTTCTTGGGTGAATTTAGCAGTCTGTAATGATTTGGTACCATGAACAATAACGCAATTAGCTAATTATCATTTCCAAGTGTGCAACGGCCGTGCTTGATTTGACACTAACGTCAAAATTTGTGCACTACGTAAGTAAGTACATTGTGTACGCAGTGTACTACACAGAAGTGTACTACACAGAAGTGTACTATAGAAGTATGTGATTTGAGACACAGTGTGGGTGTGGTCACAAGTAGAACAGGCCATAGTGGGGGTGGGCTTTAAATGCCTACATTTTTGTGAGACTATACTACCATGTGCATCTTTTTTTTAGTCTATACAAAGTCATTTTTCTGGAACTTGTAGTGTCATTTTGTTATCTTGTAGTTAGTTTTGCTTCTTCTGCTGTGTTTAATTCCTGCCATTGGTTCTAAGGTTTCCCCTGCTGAAAAGTCTTGAATGCAGCTAATCTGTTTTTTCCTGTTAGCTCCTACTGGAATATCACAAACAATGATCCCAAAGAGAAAGGTGGAACATTGTAAACATCAACACTTACCATGTCTGTTTTTGTTGACAAGAGACAGGCTTGACCTCTTTGGCAGCACTGCACATTGAATAAAAAACAATGTTATTTAATCACAGTATGGAAAGACTGCAGTGAAAATATTGCATATAAAGGTGATGGCTGACTCATTCATTATCCAGGTAGCATATTCAGAGGCAGATCCTCACGTTGCTTGACCTGTGTGTGGGTTCATGTCTATTGTGTGTCTTTACATCACTTGTGTTTGTGCATTTGTGTGTCTGTAAAATGTGTCTGTCGGTGTGTCTATGTATCTCACTGTGCGTGTACATGTGTATCTGTGTGGGTTAATGTGTTGTTTACCCTCCTAGGAGAGGTGACTAGTCACTGATTCAGCAGAAATGCCCAGCGTGGGATGAACTCTCTCAGCGGTCATACAGAAGCACACACGGACCCAGAGACAGAGAGACACTCTACAGTCCAGTTCTACTGCCAAACACACACTTTTACACACTTAACTCACTTTCTCTGACATACACCTGAAAAGACCACCAAAAATGTATTTATTTTTTCTCCTACAGTCCAAATTTTTTCCCTCACCTCACTTCTTTCAGTGTTCGATCCTTTGCTCTCAATCAAGTCTCATCCTTCACCAAACCAGGAAAGCAGGCTGGCCTGAGGCTGACATGAATCTCAAACTGTGTCTGAAGGCATTTTTATCTTCCACTCCAGATGCTCGTTTGCTGTGTTTTCCATGGTTAATGTGAATATTTGAATGTGTATTTATTATTACAGTACAGAGCATATTCATAATATATGCTGCACTCACAAAACTATGTGTCTGTTCTGTGACTCCCAATTATTAACCTTTCATCTTGTAACACTGTATATATAGCCTAGGATTAATTCATTAATGTCAAACGTTGTAGTTTTCCTTTTTACCTATTTAGAGGCGTACTCCAGGGAATTAATGTGTTACAAGAGATAGAAAAAAATGGTTAAAATCGATGTACCCTGGCACTGGAGCCACGTTGAAGCCCAGACTTGCAGATTATGGCTCCATCTTTCCCGTTTGGAGCCAATACCGTCCAAATAAGGAAACACGCCTCACTACCTTGGACCTCTAAACTGAAAAGAAAAATATGGACGTAGTCACCAGGATGTCTTCCATTGGTATGTGGACTGCCATTTTGAAGCTTCAAGTTTAGCGATTTGACCTTTGGATGTCACCATCTTTGATTTTTGGAGCCAGTAATAACCATATTTGGACGAGAGGGTGGAGGTGACCCTAGTGCTAGCTGCTAGCTTGGTTGGCATGATGCATTCACAGTATATGGTCACTGTCATAATGCTAATGCTAATTGCTAGCGGAAAACAGGTCTTAAACCATTCAAACAAATTGAACTTACCAGAAAAAGTGAACAACCAACTCATTAGTGGGTCTTTTAGTACCAAACGCTGAACAAGACGATCAATTAACTTTTGTGAATTGAAAACACACTGAGAAATGGGGCAGCTATGCCTATACCTAAAAATCCAGGGGAACATCATGGTTACGTTACGTTATCAACAACGTTGCTATGGTAGCTACTTGTTGATCTAGCACTTGGTGTAAAATGTTAAACTATTTGAAAGTGTTCAGATTAGATGTGTCACCTCAAAGATGTATGCATTTGCTGGACCGAAAGCAAATCCATGCTGCAGAACGTCTGCCTCCTCATGAATCTGTAAATAGTCAGATTTGTCCTAGTTTAGATGGTCATTAGGGGAGCAACACGAAATGCTGTAATGTATCTCAGCTATGCACATCAAAGAGTTCCACATCACAACCGGCAGAGTTTCCCAAATCCCCAGTGCATCCTGAACAATGTGCACTAAATTACACGGATACACAAAAACATTAAGTAATAATATAGCTCTGTGGCATTTTGTATTTGTCTGATTAGAATTTTAGTCAATGATTCTAATTTAGCAACATATTTTGGTGAACAAATCAAGATCCTAATTAATGAACATACTCTTAAAGGAATAGTTCCACATTTTGGAAAACATTGATGATCTATCAGAGAACAATGATATGACTCTCTTTTGTTTTTTTAATGGGAATTAAGGAGTCAGTTACTTTAGCTTAGCATACTGCAAGCAGGGGCAAATAAAGCCCGAAAGTCACACCGGATTCTGCTCTAGTTCACAGCCAATGACCAACGAGAGGAGTTTTTAAACTTTGAGCAGCAGCAACAGTGAGTGCTCCATCCATCTCTGTGGCTACTGGCTAGGCGGGCTAGGGGGCTAATATTGGTTTATATGTGGTAACGTCAACGTCATCATGCAGAAACCTATGTTAGATCATGTTGAAAAAGGTCATAGGTATCAATACACCTTCAGGTACAATAAACAGATGTGTATGTAGGTACAAAAAAAAAAGAAAAAGAAAATGTTTATATATGTATATTTGTATGTTACATATATGGCACTGTTTTTTAAGTCCAAAATAGAAAAGAAAAAAGAAGGCAGAAAAGTATATTGTACCCAATATATAGTCCCTCATCCTTATCTTGTTTGAGTCACAGTCCTTTCAATTCCAATGAATGAACAAAGGGAAAATGCCATTTTGATGTAAAAACCTATATACTTACACCAGAATTACAATTTTGGGATTTGAATACAGATGGAATACTACTGGGATGCAACAGAATGATATACAATGTAAAAACAACCCCACCAAAACAAGTGTTCACTGTGTTCATATCTTCAAATCATATCAGCTCTCAAGCTGGCATTGGCTTGTGCACATCCATTGGTCCTCTTACAGCCATGAGTACGTTATAGTCAATGGGGTATCACTAGAACTTCATGAAGTTTTTAAAGGTTTTCATGGAGGCTGTATTGCCATAATGTGCCACATATCTGCAGTCAAACAAAACATCTGGTCTTCTTTCTCAGTGGTGTGTTCCTAAGTGTTACTGAATCCACTCATTCTTAAAAGGTTAAGTCAAAAGAACTAAAAGAACACCTGGGCTTTAAATAGAATGTATAGGAAGGTTTAAATGGAGGGGAAATGCATTAAATGACTGATGAAAGATCTCCAGAGTAATAGCACAAAGCAGTTCAGGAGGTTCTCTTACAGTAAGTGGTCTCATATCAGGCAATCGTCCAATTGCAAGAGTTCTGTATAATGTCATAGACTCTCCTCGCCACTGTATCAGAGACGCCTTTGTAAATGTTCACTGTATGTAAGCAGCCAAATGATTGCTGTTGCCCAAGTAGTTCAGTCACACAGGTAGGGCTGGGTATCGTTTCCACAATTAAGATACCAGTACCAATCCAAGCACCCTTAAAGTGATACTTCATTCAATACCCATGTGAATAGAAGAATTATAAAATGTATAAAAGACTTCAAATTATTAATAATTATTAATTGGAGAATGCTTGCATTGATTGGCTGTGAGCCAGTTCATACAAATAGTCTGTAGCTCTGGGTGCAAAAAGGATGGATTGCAGGTATCATTTGACGGGAGACGTTTGGATACTACTTGGTATCAATTTATTTTGGTTGATACCTTAAAAGGTATTGAGCACAAATACCCAGCCCTACACACAAGTCTGCTTTCTTTTTACATTCCCCCATGTGGTTCCATTTTCCCAGATGTATAATCTCCAAACATACCTTTTACCCTAGTTTGCCTTTTTTGCACTTACGTTAGATTTTTCCTTTGCTTTTCTTGACTTTGTGTAAGCATTTATGCTTAGAAGCAGAATTCCTGTATAGCAACTGGAGTTTGGTTAATGCATTTTTATTTTTTTTTTTATTTTTTTATAAATCTCTGCAGGGCTGCTGTTTTGAGTTTTCAATCCATAATCAACCTGACGAGCGTGAGCATCTGCTGCTGAAACACAAAGGCTTCAGGCCAGAAAACACACAGGCCCAAGGCTGCACCTGTTCTCCTCAGTTGGGATTAAAAGGTAAAATGTCCCTTCACTTCTCAGCTGCAAGCTTTTTGTCGCTTACTTTCTTCTTTTTTCCCCCCTGTATATATTTTTCACCCCATCTAAGCATCCTTGTGTCCCTCTGTCTTCTTTGTTTCTGTTTCACCCCCGCTTTTCTTTTTTGTCTCACCTCCACAGGTGGCCAAACAGCTGGGCAGAGAAGCACACTACTCTGATCCAGACGAGCACCTGGACAAGATTAGACGAACTACAGCAACAGCAAAAAACAAATGAGAGACAAAGGTTGACAACTGTCATGCGGCTGTGGAGTAAAAAAATGCTATTTTCGGAAGCTTTGTCATATTTAACGACAAGAGCAAAAGAAATCATAATGAAAATATGCTGATAGTGTTTATTGTGCTGTCGCCATTCATCGAGGCTGCTGCTCAACAGCTGGTTCACAGCTGCTAAGCCGTAGACTGACCTCCCTCCATCTTTCACATGGTGACTTTGGGTACCCAGGTTGTCTCCTTTCCCTGCAGCCAAAGCCAGTGGCTGCTGCATTCAGTGACATCAGTCCTAGGGGAAGTATTTTCTCTTTCAGACAAACAAAATCTTGCCCTGACAACCCTCCTCCTTCCTCCAAACCAACCAGGGACAGAGGACACACAATGACACTCTGAGCAGCATGAATATATTCAGTTATACATTTTGTAGGTTTTTTAAAAAAAAAACAGCTTTTAGAAGGTAAAAAAATAACTTTATCACATTCCATGCCTGTGGTCGCAGTACTGATATGTACTGTAGGAACTGTGTGCCATTGTTGGGCTGATGATGCAATGTACAAAAGACCCAGCTCTGTCTCAGTCTGTCATCTCAGTCTCGGCCACGCCCAGTCCCAGTTGCAGAGGGGGATGCACCTTCTACACCTCAATTAGCTCTGATTGAGAATCACTGGCCATTTAAAGTGCAGTCCAACACAGACAATCTGAGCATCTGCTTGTCAGGTTGGTCAATGAAGCCAAGTCACATTGCTTTGTCTCTCTTCCCTGAATTCCTGAGTAGCGTGTGTAAAGAACAAAACATGAGTACAGGTATGTATAAGTTATAAAACCCTTTAACCCTTTTACCTTCAAATGAAAGCCCCACTTATATACAGGTGGCAGTCAGTTAGCTATGTAATTAATGTCATCTGGACAAAACATATGCATATTGTGTAAAATGAAAATATACTTTTATTGCAGCTTTTATCCCAAGTACAAGCTTTCCACAAAGCCTTCAAAATGACCACAACAATAGTGTGTGATACTTTAAATCAGGATTAAATAAATAGTTCCACTAATTAAAACTGCATAGGTGGATTTGGGTATTGGGGTCCCCAAATGCACATTTATCAGAAGTCTCCTGACCTCATTCATGCACCGGTGCAACTTTTCCACTCAATACTGATTCTGATTCTCAAACTTACACAAAATGTGTAAATATCTTGTCATGTCTCACAGGGTTAAAAATCTGACTTATGCATCGACTTGTAGAATTGAAGTGGTTTATTGCAAGAAACCCACGGAATTGTACATTTCATATTTACACACACATATCAGATGTCATCTGCCAGAACACAAACACTTCCTGTTTTTATGACATTATAAGGCTTTTGCACACAATGGTCTATCTTTTACATAATCACCGTTCTTTTCCTCACTCTCTCCAAGAGTTAGGCTGGCTTCCTGTTTTCCTAGTGTCTCACCCAAACCATCCTATTGTTAACACTTCACCTAAAATGACCTTACAATACCATAGTCTCAAGTGGAATTGATGAAGATCATTCTTTGTATGTGTAATTTAATGTAAGTCATCAATTCTTAAGTAGAGATGTTTATACACTAACATCTTTTTAGAGTTTGTGCAAACTAGGATTTATTTATTTTAACCCTTACATACTGTTCAGGGTCAAATTTGACCCATTTCTACATTTGAGAGCTGTAAAAACACCATATACACATTTCCTTTAGCCAAACTTTTCCTAATGTGACCCACAGTATACAAACTTGGTAATACATTTTTATAGATAGATATAAAACATTTATTAATTATTGATTGGGAGTTTATTCATGTGAATTGATGTAAAGAGTAATTATGAGTCAGAATATGAACCGTATGTAAGGGTTAAGATTTATGAAATTGCATTGTGACAAAACATCAAAGCTTGTTCTCTGACTGTCGCGGCTGTAGGATCACTGATGTTGTGAGCGGACCTGACAAACAACACTGTCCTTCTGTGAGCAGCTGAGATCAGATTCAGTGCTGCACTGGCTGTTTGTGTGTGTGTGTGTGTGTGCAGGTAAGGAGAAAAGGCACATTTATTCACCAAACCAGTTCACCTGTCCATAGCCTCATTTTATTTTCATAGGCCAAAACTTACGACGTAACATAAACTCTCAAAGTTGCTCAAATGTAAATGTTAATAAGCTCTAACATCAGTGCTTGATTACTGCTTTCTTAAACATGCATTGAATGTAATTTTGTCCATGCAATGTTTCAAAGTATAACAATCACTGGACGTTCTGCTGCGTGAAGATGGAGGTTTTTTTTTTTTACGAGAAAGAACTGATCACATTCACCTCACTGCTTCTGCTCACAAGCTTCTGCTCGGTTAAGTGTTGTAAGCTTTGATCATCTTTTTCTCAGTTCGAAAACAAGAAGAAAGAACAAGAAAGTTTTTTTTTTAATCAATGTTGTATTTTCAATTGATTTTTTATCACTGCACCAAGCTTCACAAAACACTCCAGTCATATTATGCATCCCAGTGTCTGTGTTTCTCTGTATAAGTCTTTGTATGTATGCAAATGTATATGTGTCTATATGTGTGTGTGTGTGTGTGTGTGGGTGTGGGTGTGTGTGTGTGTGGGCAGAGGTTAATTTAGCCCAGCAGTGAAGAGCCCTTGATAAAGAGCAGCCTGATCCCTGTTTAATTACCTTCCGTCTACATTTCATTGGCACACGCTGGGTCATAGGTGTTTGTCTGTGTGCGTGTCATGAATGTAGGAATTTAGTTCCAAGCAGACACACACACACACACACACACACACACACACACACACACACACACACACACACACACACACACACACACACACACACATTGGTGCACTCAACGTTTGAGCGAGCACTTTTAATCTTTGCATGTATATTTGTGTCATACAAGTACAAGGTAGTTTGCTGTATGAGCTTTGACATACGAGGCTTCACTGCGTACGTGTGCGCGCTTCAGAGTCTGGTGACGTGTGTGTGTGTGTGTGTGTGTGTGTGTGTGTGTGTGTATGTGGTGGCGAGTTATAAAGAGAATATAGAAGCTGAGGCATGCGGAGAAAGACGGCTAGCAGGAGGGAGGCGAGAACAAATGAATGTGTGTGTGTGTGTTTAGGAAAGAAGAAGATGAGGAGAAGAAAAGAGATGGAAAGATTCCAGGAAAGAAGGGAAAAGAGTGAAAGAGGAAGAGAGAGAGTGAGTGAGTAATGTAAGGGGCGTCCCTGCAGAGCTCACACACAGAGACGCAACTGTGATTAAACACTAATAAAACACACACACACACACACACACAAATATCGTGGTGTGAACCTGCGCTCGTTCTTATTTTCTATTGATGTTGCAAAAAGTCATGATGATGGACGACATGAGGAGGATAAACCTGTGTTTAACTCTGTGTGTTTGCCTAATTATATTTGAGCTGCTGCACTTGTGAACTTAATCATTTAGAGATTTTCTTTTCATCCGCCAAAATCTCATGCCACATTCGCCGATCAAACAAATGGATATGAGTGCACGACTGCATTTACACACTCACTGATGCACCTATAAAAACACACCAAAAAAACCCAACTACTACACACACACACACACACATGCAAATGCAAACTTTCAAAATCCAGGCAAACACACACACACACACACACACACACACACACACACACACACACACGTCGCTCCTCATGACAAGCGCCTCTATTCTGAGTGTGTCGCTTACGGCAGGACCAAAATAACGTTAATTTAATTAGGCCTAATAAAACGGCTGAGTGCAGCAATCAGCGACCCATCACTGGGATGGGAAACGCTACCAGAATTAAATGACTACACGGGGATGTGTATTAAAAAGCTAATAACATAATTACACAAACAACAGCTCGTCTTGTCATCGCTAAACAATGCTGTCAGAATGCTAATAACAGTCCCATGCAGCTTTAATTGTCTCTCTTTCTCTCTCTCTCTCTCTGACTTTTTTTTTTTTTGCTTTATTGTTCCACACTCCCTCCATTTCTCTCCCTTCATTTCCTCATCTCTCCCTTTAATAAAGCTGATATTGATGAATACAGCCAAAAGATAAAAGGAGCTATCTTTGACTGACGCTACCACAGTCCTGTCAAGCACGCTGTTAGAAACACAGTAACTGGAATTTGCAATCAATCTGACAAATGGAGTGCATGAGGAGAGAAAAAAAACAAACACAATTAAAATGTTCAAAGTAGAAAAATATATTTGAATTGAAATTTAAATAGACGCGAACGAGGAACGGCTTCCAAATTAGTGGCAAAATCACGCTCGTGTCTTACACTGAGATATCAGATGAGCACAGAGAGCAGCAGATGGATGTGAAAACAGTCTTCTGGTGTCAAACACATAAAACACAGTGAAGCTCAAACATCCAATTGAAGTAAGAACAAGCAGAACACATTTTTGAGTGAAGGCATTCGACTCACGTTTAATGTTTTAAATGCTGTCTGTGTTTTCCCCTCAGGCACACTTCATTTTTTCTCTCCTTTCGTTTTTGAAGTGTCACTTACGATCTCAAAGAAAGGATTACTTAAAATTTTTGCTTAATATCTGACCCCGGTTAATCTGCAGATTGTTACAAACAGAGGAATGAATCCCATCGGCATCAGCGTGGTGCCTGATGATGAGAGCAGGTATACAGTTTTGACAGAGTAACAGCGTGTTCTCTGCTGATGTGACAGTGATAATATTCACACACACACACACACACACACACACACACACACACACACACACACACACACACACACACACACACACACACACACAAAGACAAAGAGAAAAAAGACACTAATATCTTCTTAATAATCTACCATTGAACAAACTGACCATGGTGTATCAGTGGTGCTTTAGCGGTGCAATCTCCTGTCTGATACCTCAGTGGCTTCTTAGATTTCTCGCCTCACACCTTCTGCTATTTCAAACTCCTGAATTACCCCCTGTGCTTTCATTTGTGCGAGCACAGACCTATAGCAACTGATCCTCAGGGTGCCGGACTTGTTACCACCTGCAAAATGTGTCTCCCTGGAAGGTTCCTCACATCAGATTCACTGCACAAAAACAAAAATACACATTGTATGTTGATTTTACAAGTGTTATGCTTTCAAATATTCTACCTTTCTATAAGTATTCTACCTAATACTTAAGGATTATTAAAGATGTGCCTTGCTAGATAAGACCTTAAACTCTGTGTAAAGTAAAAATAAATATGAGTTCTGAGTTTGACATACCACAGAAAAGTGTGTTGTTAACCACCCTGCAAAATTTGAATGATTAAAAGAATCGCCAAATATATGAAATTAGGCTTCAAAGTTGTGTAAAAGTCTGCCTATTTCTCTGCTCCCAAACGCTGTGGGAGTGGCCGCCGAGTATGCTGAAACCCCGCCCCCTACCAAGTGTCACCTGTCAATCAAAGTCACCACCTCTACCAGAAACATGGACGCTAGGCCTAAGAGCTTTCTGCTGCTAACTCAGCTGCTAGCACGGCGGCTAACTCGGCTGCTAGCTCGGTGGCTAACTCGGCGGTTAGCTCTGCGGCTAACTCAGCTAACTTGCTAACTGGCTAACTGTAGACTGTAGTAGTAGTGTGCGCTGAATGTATTTATACCTCTACAGCAACAGGGGCGGGTTTATGCTCTGGTGTGTAACTCTGCTATTGGTTACCGGTTACGTAATCGCTGGGTTACGTAATCCGGCGGAGATTTTCAGACCCGCCCATTAAATCCAGACACAGAAATCTTGAAACACAGTTTGTTAAGCCTAGCTCCACAATTCAAATCTAAATGGTTGAAATGATTTTTACAGGAATACATTTATGATTTATTTAATGTGTGAAAATGTCTGAATTCACTTTACACGGTCTTTAAACCTTTTCAGTACCCTCTTGATAAAAATGTTCTGACTTCCTCATGTAAATCTATAGGAAATGTTCATGGTCTTGACATCGCCGGAACCCTTTTTTTTATGTATTTCTGAGGCATTCACATGTGAATGGAGATCTTTATTCTTTAACATTTACTGAAACGCCTGTGTGTATTGAAATTAAAGGTTTTTGTCACCACTTTCCCTCTTTCCCTTCCTGTCAGTTGCTTTCTCCATCACTTTTATCACTCTTTTTTTTTTCTCTCTCCCTCTGCCTCCTTGTCTCTGTCCTTGAGCTGAAAATGAGGAGGTAGGCAGCAGTGAAGAGAGAGAGATATTGGTTTGACACTCTGTGACATCTTTTTGTTAGCACCAAACTCATTCAGATGTGTGTGTGTATGTGCGCGTGTGTGTTGATGAAAAACTCAGTGAGCTGACTCAAGGCTGGAGCTGCTTACGAAACCGGTGAACTATCTGGCAGATTTCAATGAACATAAATGAACATGTGAACAACAGAGAAGAAAAAAAAAAACCCACACAGAAATGATGTGGTGGACTAACAGTTGCTAGGCAATATCAGTAACCTTGATTGGTGGATGTAGCTTTTACTACAAGGAACCAAAGCCATTTGCACTGCCCATAGAGTTATCTTACTGTGACTATAGAGGTGTCTAATTATTGTGTGCATCCTGATACCTTGATTATATGAGTATGTATAGCATATTTGTCATCATGTCAAATAGGAGATACACCTTTTTCCTTTGCAGTCTGTACCCAGTATTTGAAATTGTGCCTCAATCTGTTTAGAAGTAACTGACCTCAAAACACATGCTGGTTAAACGCCGGCCTACATCTTTTTCACTTAAAGGTTCATCGTGTAGAATTTAGTGGCATCTAGCAGTCCGGACTTGTTAGAAATGGAAGATGATATTCATATGTATGTTTTAATTAGTGTATAATCACCTTAAAATATGAATTGTGTTTTCATTACCTTAGAATGAGTTCTTTATATCTACATAAGGAGCGGGTCCTCTTCCACCATTTCTGTACTGTTTCTACAGCAGCCCAGAATGGACAAACCAAACACTGACTCTAGAGAGGGCCTTTGGAATTTTTTGTTAGTTTCACATAGCTTGGAAGTGCAACCTCACCACTAGATGCCACTAAATCCTGCACACTGGACCTTTAATAATCTGTACGGATACTCATACAGATTATTAAAGGTCCTGAATAGGTCATGATTTATGTAGTGATTCTCAGATTGCAAAGGGTTCACACATGAAACTGTACAGAACACACCACAAGAAGAACACCTGAGGCACAACCCTACGTCCACAGACCAGTATTATTTGTCAAATGTCCTTCATTTTGAAATTTTACGGTCATTGTGCGATATATTATCACAATTAAACTATATTTCCCCTCTGTCTGTCAGTCTATCTAACCTCTCTCTGTCTCTCTGTGTAATCATGTAGCACTGTTTCTCTGTCTTCACACGGTTTTACTCCAGAAGACAGATGAGACATTAGTGCTCCCCCAGGACACACACACACACACACACACACACACACACACACACACACACACACACACACACACACACACACACACACACAAACACACAAACACACACACACACACCTCCCTTTGTTTTATCCCCCATCCATCGGACACAGCCATAAGGTTGTTGTAACACACACACATAGACTCACACTTGTAACTCCAGGACATCTTTTAGCCAATCAAAGTGATTTATAAGAGCAACATCATACTCTTTTAAAGTTACCTCTGTGCCTCCAGAGACAAAGCGAAGGGAAAAAAGCCTAGTTACGATCTCCGCAGAGTGATCACACCGGCCAAACCGGAATACAGAAAGAAGATCGAGATACAGCTAAGTGGTAATAACTCACATAGTATGTGGCAGGGACTACACACAATATCAAACTTGAAGAGGAGACCCAGCTGTGCAGCTAAGGTTGCTGCCTCCCTCCCAGACGAGCTGAATATTTGTAACGCCTGGTTCAAGGTTGTTGAGGCCACCATCGGCAACACAACCAATGCTCTGGTCATCATCGAGGCCGACATGCACAACTCATTACAGTGCGTCGACATCAGTGAACCAGGCTTGGACAAATGGAAACCCAGGGTAGGAGGTTTTAGCATGGGTGGCACAGCTGGCTGGTGTGGTCATGGATATATTCAACTTTTACCTTTCCATGTATTTGGTCCCCTCCAGCTTCATGTCATCGACCATGTTCTGGTGCCGAAACAAAGCTAGGTAGCATGCTTAAAGGATTCCACACTGCCCTCACCCAACTGAGGAAGAGGAATTCTTGTGTGAGGATGCCGTTCGTAGGCTGTGGTTCAGCATTCAACATCTCCAGACTACAGTCCTCCTAGGTCTAGACAGAGCTCAGGGCAGGGTCTAGGACCGAACCCAAGCTTGTGCAGTAGAATCCTCGACATCCTGTTAACCCTGACCATTAACACAGGAGCCCTCAGGATTGTGCACAGCTCCAATTTAGTAAGTTCACCAATGACGCGACAGTGATGAACCTGATTACCAATATCAACAAGACAGCCTACAGGAGATAAGTCAACAAGCTGACACAGTGGTACCAGTGGAACAACCTCTCACTCCTTGGTCTTGTCAACCAAGGAGATGCTTGTGGACCCCATGCCATCAACAGGTCTTCGGTAGAGAGTCAGCAGCTTCAAGATCCTTGGTGTTCACCGAGGACCTCCCCTCAGACCAGCACACCTGCCATGTGGTGAAAAAGGCACAGCAACGCCTCTTTTACTTCTTTGCTGAAAAAGTTTGGCATGATAAGATCCTATAGGCCTCCTACAGAGAGTCATTAAAGCCTGCAGAATTATCCAAGAACCCAGCCACCTCAACCATGGATTATTTCAGATGCTGCTGTCTGGCAAGTGGTACCCCAACCACAAGGCCCAGACCAGCAGTCCCTGGGACAGTTTTTTCCCCCACAAAACAACCAGGCTTATGAGTAATGGACACTAACGATGTTACACACACATAGGCACATTTATTAAGGCAGCACCTACACACACATCCACAGCTCTTATATTATTATTGTATTGTATTTCTAGTAATATTTTACTGCTGAAACCCCGATAAATTTTCTCTCCTATAGTTGTATACTAGGATGTAACAATAAAGGAGTCTTGGATCACCCTCTTTTCTACACTTTTACTTAGTTGCATCAGTTTCCCATCAGTTCACCTCCGGTTCGCCAACCTTTCTTTCTAAATCACCATCCCCTCTCTGCCCTCTATCCATCTCCCTCTTGTCTCCCCCCCCTGATTCTCTCTGTTCTCCCAGTTGGTTATTAATGGTTTTAATTTACAGAGAGGAAAGACCTTGGTGCCCACAGAGGCATCCCCTCTGCCCCCAGTGTGTATTTCCGTGTGTGAGAGAGAGGGGGGGAAAAAAGAGAGGGACCACCTGCTCATCCCTGTGTAGCCAAGCAGCAATAACGCTTCATCTTCTTTAACTGTGCTGCTCCCTTCAAGGTATCACACATCTCTCCCTCAATCTTCACCTCCAACTCCTTCTCTTTTTTCCTCATCTTTCTTTCTCATTTATTTTCATTCCATCCTTATCAACAGACGTATGCTATGCCACTACATACAACAGCATCTTGTGACCAGTGTTGTGACCACCTCTGGGGGTGGATGTTTCCCCTGAGATGTTGCCTTGTGGTCTGTTTGTTGGTTAGTTGACAAAGTCGCTTGTTTTTATGGTATTTTTTCGGGTAATTTGTGGTACTAACCATTGGCCATTGATGCAGTCTTGTTGCAATATAGGTCCCATTGATCACCTATCAAATAGACACTGAGTTCAGTACTCAGTGCTCAGTAAGGACATTTTGTCAGTATCTCTTACCAGACTAACCCCCAAATTGACACACCTGGCGGCTAAAAGATATTATTCTTACCCATTAAAATAGTTAGTTCACCTCAAATCTCTTTGAACCAGCTGTTCACTGAGAGGACGAAGAAGAAAGCGAGATCTCTCATCCTCTCTCTGACCAGTTTGAGATTGTGAGCTCTTGGAGGCGCTACAGAGTTCCTTTGGCAACCATGAATATTTATAAGAAAACACTTTTATCCCAATTCATATTTTAAATACTTCCAAGTGATCAATACGCACATAGGAGCTGATATGCACTTGTATTTCTATACCTTATATATTTTATTTATTTTATGTATTTAGATGTCTGCTGTATGTCTGTTATTGGTGAGCTAAAGACAATTTTCCACCATCGTGGACAAAAAAGTTTTATTCTGTGTTATTCTATTCTATTCCAATACGTATTACATATACCGTACCAGTCAAATATTTGGACACACTTTCTCATTCAAAAGAATGGGAAGGTGTGTCCAAACTTTTGACTGGTACTGTATATTATATATTATTTATGGGTTATTATGCAATGGTTTTACTGGTCCGGCACAGTTGATATCAAATTGGACTGTACTGTATGTGTCCCCTGAACTAAAATTAGTTTGACACCCCCTGGTTGATAGTCTTAAGGACCTGCAGTCTAAGCTCTCCAACTGTTAAATTTTTCTGGTCTCTCGTGCTATTCTGCTATTCTACCAGAATTACCATGATCTTTCACCAACCTTGTTTCAATTGCTTCACAGGGCGTTTTAGTTGTCTGACTCTAACCATAATCATAGTTTACTTGCATAACCTCACGCTATCCCTAACCTTAGCAACACTGTATCCCCAAGTGCAGATATTTTAGAAAGCATTGTCATTAATGTAATCTGGGTTTTTTCCAGAATATTTCCATCAGCATTCTAGTCTTAAATTGCAGTGTTTCCTCATTGCTCAGTAAATTTTCCCCCTTGGTTGCAGAGCTCTGTACGTAACTTGTAATAAACCTGTCGCTCAGGGCCTTTCAGCCTCACATGTGGCTGAATGGAAATGAGGGTAAATTATGTAAAATGAGTGTTTAAAAATGTATTTCTTGCTGACATACAGACTCCTTTACTTTCATTTTATCCATAATAAAAATAAATGGGGGAAATAATAATACAAATAAGGTTAAACTTTGTAATAAATGTTGAAAGTTGGTCAGCAGCACTGATTGGACGATAACTTGTGTTTGGATTCGGCTTCCTGAAACAGGTGAAGAAAGGGCAGCTGCACAGAAAACACAGACATAACACCAGGATGCCTCCAGCTTTCATACAGCACATTAGGGGGTGCAATTTTGAATGTGCAAAAGTGAATAGCTTGTTTGTCCACAATTAAAAACAATGACATACAGAGGATGTCCCCTTACATGCAAACACATATACAAATTTAACAGGAATGCCATCTGTTCACATTCTCAACTGTGCAGGCTCATTTCTCTTTTCTACAGGTGGAGAAGTGTCAGTGTTTTCCTTTATTCTTTGAGGGATTTTTTTTTTCTCTTCCTGGTTTGTTTCCATTTCCACCATTTTTCTATTATTCTCTTCTCTCACTACCTCCACACCCTTCCAGGCACCTTAGAGTCATACTTCTCTTACTGTTATTCTCAGGCTCTCTCTCTCTCTACCTCTCTCTCTCGACCCAATTACTTCATGCTTGTGTGTTAGATGGTCGCACAGATTTCAGATCTTTGTCTCCGTTTCTCTTTCTCTCTCTAATTCACACACAAGCACGCATGCGCACATACACACACACACACACACATATACACAAAGCCTCTGTCTGACAGGGAACCCGTGCACAAACACACACAAGAAGAACATATCAAGCAGGCGTACTCACCATTAATATTTTACTAATATGACAGTTGGGTATGATGTGATTTGATGTGTGTGTATGCATGTGTGTGTAAGTGTGATGTGCACCCATCACTTTTAATGAGGGCAGACAAAGCATATGGAGAGAGGCAGGGAGGCAAGGCATTTTCCAGTGCCTTTTATTTTCCCTTTGAGTGTGTGTATTTTCTGCCGTGTTATACAGTACGTGTGTTTGTGTGTGTGTGTACGCGGGCAGTCGGAAATACATTTGTGTTTGTGTGCATGAGAACAGGGCACAACTGAAACAATGTTAGTGAGACATGAACGAATGTGTGAACGTGTGTGTGACAGAGTGTGTGTGTGTGTGTGTGTGTGTGTGTGTGTGTGTGTGTGTGTGTGTGTGTGTGTGTGTGTGTGAAGCAGATCATTGCGCAGTGAACGCCTGGTGTCAAAAAGACAGATGGGTAATGTCAAGCATTTCATAACTGTGAAGTTGGAATTTTTTCTAAATCTTATTTAACTAGATATACTAGCTAAAAAAAACATTATTATCTACAGCAGCAGCCTATGGGGAGTAATTGCAGGAGGGTGAGAAGGCTACGCGTACATATATATATATAAACACACACACACACAATGTTTTCATTGGAGCGTCCCGCATAAACCACTTAACAAAGCAGACTGAGCAAGCAAACTGAGTTTTGCTTGCTCAAAACAGTCTCAGTGTTAGAGCCAGCACTTCTTTGTTAGTTTCACAATTAATGTCTCTATCTGATATTATACTAGTATAATATCAATATGATTGATGGAGTGTTATTCCAACATTTTGGTACGAGGTGTAAACAAATACGGTCAAAGAATGCCCTGCTTTCAGAGGCCACTATGTCAACAACATTTTCTCTTTATGTTGACAGAAAAGATTATTTAGCCAGAAATATGTTTACAGCAAAATGTGTTTACTGTTGCAATTTTGTTATATATGAATGCTATGTCTAGGAGACAGGGTTGGTCCCTTTGGACAGGTAACTTCTCTTGCTCCACATAGTTTAAATGTCTCATCATGCAGAAGATGGGGAGCTGCAGAATCTATGCAAGTGATGTAGCAACATTTCAAACACTCTCACACAACAAGATTAACATAAATTCATCATGTGTGTATCATTCATGTATGTGTGTGATTTAGCATGTCAGCTTAAAATGTACATGAGCTACCCTAAACTCCATAATCAGCCTACAGCCTACAGGTTTACATCCTACGAGTGTATACCACCACCCGACGAAAATGAGTTTCATAGACATTAAATCATCCATCCTCTTCCTCTACAGCCCCTTTCAAAATGGACAAAAAACTCAATAACACCCATTACATATGTTTATGTAGTATTAGCATGCTAGGCTAACAGTCCATCAGTGGTGCGAATTTATATCCGCACTGTGGTGTCTTTAAGAGCACACAAACACCGTAAACACACGTCACCTGGCCAGCATAGTGCTCTTAAATCAAAAATATTGCTTCTTAAATCTTATTTTTATACAGTCGGTTATACACAACAGGGCACGGCTATGCTAACAATACTAGCCGTGCTAACTAGCTGCTAGCCGTGAAGTCGAACATGACACACCAGGAAAAGAAAAAAAAAAAAAAAAAGAGAAAGGCAAACTTGTCTACTGGTAAATGATAAATGGACTGTACTTATATAGCGTCTTTCTAGTCTTTTCGACGACTCAAAGCGCTTTACACTACAACTCACTCACACACATTCATACACTGATGGCAGGAGCTACCACACAGAGTGCCAACCTACTCATCAGAGGAAGCTAATCATTCATACACCGTTGGCACAGCAACGGGAGCAATTAGGGGTTAAGTGTCTTGCCCAAGGACACATCAACATATGGACTGGAGGAGCCGGGAATCGAACCGCCAAATCTTCCACAATTGGAGGACGACCGCTCTACCTCCTGAGCCACAGACAGGGAAAGGATTCAATCCTCTATTTTTAGCAGGTTTATGTTGTTTTTATGCAGTTTTAGTGTAAAAAAGGTTTGGTGAGTCATTTTATGTGACACAGCCAAAGAGGGTCAAACTGGGAACTGTTAACGTCACACAGTCATTTACAGACAATTTAAATGTGGCCACACTGAATGGAAAGCTCACACTGGCTGTCAACAGAAGCGGAAGATGTCAAATTGGACCAAATTAAATTCTCTGTCAATCAGGAGCTTTGAACTTCCTTTTTTTTGTTATCCAGACTGCAGGTCAATATTTCAATGGACACGTCAGTGGAGTTCAATAATGATGGGTTAGGGTTGATGTAAGGAGTATAACAGTTAGGCAAAGAGAACAATACACAGACAATATAAGGGTGTATATGTCTGTGAATTTAAGACAAAGGAAAAAGTGAAAGAAAAGAACAGTGTGTGTGTGTGTGTGTGTGTGTGTGTGTGTGTGTGTGTGTGTGTGTGTGTGTGTGTGTGTGTGTGTGTGTGTGTGTGTAAGAGAGAATTAGGACCGGCCAGTCTGAAGGCCAGACGCTGAAACAAAATTAGAGTGTATGGTTCTTGCTAAATGTCAGTGTGTGTGTGTGTGTGTGTGTGTGTGTGTGTGTGTGTGTGTGTGTGTGTGTGTGTGTGTTCATTTCTCCTTCGGTAGACATGCAAGCCCTAAACTCCTCTTAGCCCTACACACACACACACGCACGCACACACACATGCACACTCCCACCTCATTAGCAGGAGGACATGACATTTCTGGACCATTCCGGCCAGCTGTGTGGCAGAGGAGGGGGTGGAGATGACAGATTCCTAGTTTTGACCACACGTCATTAAAAGGAAAAAGCGGAGTGGTTTCAGTTGAAAAGAGGTTACAGAGGAGAAATTAACACCACATCCATGCTTTATATGGAAACTCAGTAGGCCTATGTCATAATACAGTGCGCCCCATGTGTATGATTTATGGCAGTTCTACGGTTGAGAAAATGAAGTGCCACAGGAAAGCGGAGAAAATATTCTAAATGTACACTTAACTGATCATTTATATATATATATTTTTTGGGGTTTTTTTTTTAGGTGGCTAAAATGCATTTTGTTGCCGACCCCGTCCACAGCAGTACAGTGCTATAGGTACTTCCGAGTTCTTACTCCAAACTGGTGGGGTTCCGACCTCCATCTATTACAGATTTTAATATAGTGGGGCTGTTTTGCTTATTGCATTTGAATTTTGTCCACTGTAAGTCTTTGAAAATGAAATGTCAAATGCACAACACACAACACAACATTTCAGAAGACACAATATTTCACAAAATTTGACATTTCAAAAAAAAAACAGGAAAGGTAAAGACTAGGGCCTGACCAATACTGGATTTTTGGGCTGATGCTGATACCGATACAGGAGAGTAAAAAAAATTGCGATAACAATATATTGGCTGATAATATTATATGTATAGAGTATATAGATAAACACACATTTTTTGTAATGATCCATAAAATGTAATGAAGATGTGATGTTTTACAGTTTAACAATAAACTTTATCGCATAAAATGACATCATTAATGACATTAATAATTAAGCTATAAACAAATAAAAAAACATGCGAAACAAACAATAACCTATGTATATATTAAATTTGAATAAAGAAAAAGGTCAAATATACATAAAATTCTGCCTATATAACTTTAAGAAAAACATATCAGAACATATTGGACAAAATATTCACTGATACCGATATATCTGTGATAGGTCAATATCAACTGATAATATCGGCTGACTTATTTTCCGAATTTACCCGGCAACAGGAAATACTATTTTCTGATTGGCTGGTGGGTCGCTAACTTGGGACAGCTATGAACGCCTCGCTGTTCATTTTTGTATATATTAATTTCTGTGCGGTGGGATCTATCACTTCTCAGCGT
The DNA here is from genome assembly GCF_963691925.1 of Scomber scombrus. Taxonomy (NCBI): domain Eukaryota; kingdom Metazoa; phylum Chordata; class Actinopteri; order Scombriformes; family Scombridae; genus Scomber; species Scomber scombrus. The sequence continues at coordinate 30,221,684 of NC_084975.1, read as the reverse complement.
GAGAAATGACAGGTGTGGCGTGTGAGCGTGTGAACTGTTTGAAATGCGTGTGTCTCACGGTTAATGCGTGAGACTTGAGAGCTATAGCTACAACACAACTTTGGAATTAACTGCACGTCACATTTCTCCTCCTCCGGAGCATCTGTCCCTTGATCACAGACCACACTGATATGAACCCTGCATTAATCCAGTAAAACAGAGAGCATGTCAATCCCCAAAAGTAAAAGTCATGGAGCGTTACTGAGATCAACTGAAATATAATTGAATGAATTTCAAACTGTCCCCAAATCAACTGGTCTTAAGTCTGGATTGTGACCCTGAAAGTGACTGAAGTCATACCCCAACACACACACATACGCAAAGGCACGCTTAGTAGAACGCACCCTAGGGAAGGAGATGGAGCAGTCTGTCACACAGTCAGGGTCACAATAGCATGCCTGCTTTACCATCCGTCCACCCACACACACACACACACACACACACACACACACACACACACACACACACACA